>NC_036851.1:19208921-19211658 GCF_002910315.2 Salvelinus sp. IW2-2015
TTTGAAAGAGTATTTTTTATCATTATTTTATTAACAAAATGTGTTTATTTGTTTATTAGGCTACTGTGCAGTCTACAATACATACTGTAGTAAACATGGGAAAGTGCCTAATTCCTTACAAAAGGGAGAGCAGGCCATGTCTGTACTACAGAATGCAGGGCACGAGGGAGACCGGTGTTATTTCATAGTTGTGATGTCTTACCTATTATTCTYCAATGTAGAAAATAAGAAAAATAAAGAAAAATCCTGGAATGAGTAGGTGTGTCCAAACTTTTGACTTGTACTTGCTTAATTAATTTGATTAATATTATGGTGTTTCTATTCCATAAAATTTGAAAAACCCTCTGGGTTTCTGTTAGGATGGAACAGAAAATATGGTGCTGTACAACGTGACGGTCATAAATTCAGAGCATTGTCAGATTGTCAGTTTGTAAATTCAACCATTTCACTCTCGGGGCGCACACTGGACGTTCGGGCTAAAGAGTAGGGTTGATTAGAGCGTTCTGGCTTCACAACGGTGGTCAAGCACCTAAGCTAACGTTGGCTAGCTTTCTAGCTACTTCCAGACACAAATGAGACCACTGACCATTTTACTCGCCCTAGCAGAGCTGGTAAGGCAATTTTCGTATTAACCTGGGCTTTGGTTGGTGACTGTAACTGTGCTGCTGGAAACAATTTAATTACGCTTTTTTGCCAACGGTTACTGACACTGGCCATATTCAACGTGTGTTGAGCCCTCGTAAATTAATTATTCTGCGCTCTGGTACAATCAGACGAGAGTTCTCTGAAATCGATGTAGAGAGCCAGACCGAATTTACGAAAGCCCCCAAATGTCCATTGAGAACGCACTATACCATGTAGCTAAGCTAAGAATGACGGGAATAATCAAGTCAATAAACGTTGGGTAGTTAGATATATAACTACTAACGTTAGATAGCTAGCTAACATACCGGTACATACTGCTGTAATGATATGCTATGATATGTTCATAAGGACAGCGTAGCTAACAAATTGTCAGCCAACATAACGTGTAAGGTAACTTATTTGAAAAGTCATTACTTTATTAAATTGAGTAGCAAGCTACCCCTTGGTTGTTAGGGCAAATCTGGTCTGTGATAGGAGTTTTGTTTTTCACACCTAACTCGGCTATTAGACTATTCTTTAGTAAAGGTTGAATAGTCTATTGTTCAGCTATTAGCCCCTTTCCCCAACTTGCAACAAATTGTTGTTGTTCCCATCTCGTTCCTTTCCCTCTTCCAGGTGTCATCATTCTGCTCCTGAGTGGCTCGCTTGTGGGCGTGCTGGCAGAATATGGCAGCATCTTCGGTTGTGCGTCAAGAATTCTGCATACAGTAGCAAGTTTGTATGAAGGTGTGGTTATTCACAGGCAAATTGTTATATGCTATGGAGGTACATTTGTGTCTTTTTGTCGAGTGAGTCGAGCAAACTTTTTTTAATTTTCATTCAAAAATAATTGTTCTGAAAGTACCTTTTTCCGATACCAAGTCAGTCACAGCGGACACCTACGAAGAGGACTGTGTGATGATGACATCTCAGGTAAGCAGCACTGGGCGTTCTTTCCGTCCAACTTTTACATATCTGTAGTAAGATCTGGTGCAACCCATACTTCAGAAGTCACATACTTAGTTAGATTGCACACAGGTGGACTTATTTAAGTGTCCACATGACCTGTCACATGATCTCATTATATATACACCTGTTCTGAAAGGCCCCAGAGTCTGCAACACTACTAAGCAAGCAGCACATGAAGACCAAGGAGCTCTCCAAACAGGTCAGGGACAAAGTCGTGGGAAAGTACAGAATCAGGTTGGATTATTTAAAAAATATCAGAAACTTTGAAACATCCCACGGAGCACCATTAAATCCATTATTAAAAAATGGAAAGAATATGGCACCACAACAAACTGCCAAGAGAGGGCCCGCCCACAAAACTCACAGCCAGGCAATGAAGGCATTAATCAGAGAGGTAACAAAGAGACCAAAGTAATCCTGAAGGAGCTGCAAAGCCCACAGCGGAGATTGGAGTATCTGTCCAAAGGACCACTTTAAGTGTACACTCCACAGAGCTGGGCTTACGGAAGAGTGGCCAGAAAAAAGGCATTGCTTAAAGAAAACAATAAGCAAACATGTTTGGTGTTTGCCAAAAGCATGTGGGAGACTCCCCAAACATATGGAAGAAGGTACTCTGGTCAGATGAGACTAAATGTAGCTTTTCGGCCAACAAGGAAAATGTCTGGCTCAAACCCAACAACTCCCATCACCCTGAGAACAGCATCCCCACAGTGAAGCATGGTGGTGGCAGCATCATGCTGTGGGATTTTTTTCATCTGCAAGAGAGCTGGAAACTGGTCAAGGTTACGAAGGAATTGAATGACGATGAGCGCATTAAATGCACAGGGGGAATATATAGCGTGTTGAGAAGAAATGCTGAGTAAGATGTCAGCTGACATCTGTCACCCCGCAGGGAAGAGATATTTAGGGTAGACGAGAGGATAGGAAGATGCCGACTATATCGGTAGCGATGCCGGTGAAAGGTTCACCATCTGCTCACCAAGCGTATGGAACAACCGAGTGACCCTTATTCAGCAATGGAACTGGAATGTGCTAAAGCAGACAACTTGGCAGAGTGGAAGTTGAATGTAGGGGACTACATCTTGATCGTGTCTTGGAACTGGCCTAGGTCAAACCCCATGACCTCAGAATCCCAATTGAAATC
>NC_036851.1:19216084-19497237 GCF_002910315.2 Salvelinus sp. IW2-2015
AAGCAAGCAGCACCATGAAGACCAAGGAGCTCTCCAAACAGGTCAGAGACAAAGTCGTGGAGAAAGTACAGAATCAGGTTGGATTTTTAAAAATATCAGAAACTTTGAAACATCCCACGGAGCACCATTAAATCCATTATTAAAAAATGGAAAGAATTATGGCACCACAACAAACCTGCCAAAGAGGGCCGCCCCCAAAACTCACAGACCAGGCAATGAAGGCATTAATCAGAGAGGTAACAAAGAGACCAAAGATAATCCTGAAGGAGCTGCAAAGCTCCACAGCGGAGATTGGAGTATCTGTCCAAAGGACCACTTTAAGCTGTACACTCCACAGAGCTGGGCTTTACGAAGAGTGGCCGAAAAAAAGGCATTGCTTAAAGAAAACAATAAGCAAACATGTTTGGTGTTTGCCAAAAGCATGTGGGAGACTCCCCAAACATATGGAAGAAGTACTCTGGTCAGATGAGACTAAAATGTAGCTTTTCGGCCAACAGGAAAATGTCTGGACTCAAACCCAACAACTCCCATCACCCTGAGAACAGCATCCCCACAGTTGAAGCATGGTGGTGGCAGCATCATGCTGTGGGGATTTTTTTCATCTGCAAAGACGGGAAACTGGTCAGAATTGAAGGAATGATGGATGGCGCAATACAGGGAAATTATTGAGGAGAAATCTGTTTCAGTCTTCCAGAGATTTGAGACTCGCACGGAGGTTCACCTTCCAGCAGGACAATGACCCTAAGATACTGCTAAAGCAACACTCGAGTGGTTGAGGGGAAACATTTAAATGTCTTGGAATGGCCTAGTCAAACCCAGACCTCAATCCAATTGGAATCTGTGTATGACCTAGATTGCGCCAGCGGAAACCCATCCCACCAGTTTGCTTTGAGAATGGGCAAAAATCCAGTGGCCGCATGTGCCAAGCTTATAGAGACATACCCAAGAGACTTGCAGCTGTAATTGCTGCAAAAGGTGGCTCTACAAAATATTGACTTTGGGAGGGGGGGTGAATAATAATGCACATTCTGAGAGCATAATGCTCAAGTTCGTTTTTGTCTAATTTCTTGTTGTTTTCACAATAGAAAATATTTTCAAAGTGGTAGGCATGTTGTGTAAATCAAATGATACAACCCCCCTTCCCCCAAAAATCTATTTTAATTCCAGGTTGTAAGGCAACAAAATAGGAAAAATGCCAAGGGGGTGAATACTTTCACAAGCCACTGTACATACCATAGAATGATAAATCATGCGATTATTATTCTCAAGCTAACTAAAAGCATTTAGCTACGAACGCCTGTTCTCACCATTTTCTGTTGAATTKATCTAACTTTCTTTCATGGCAACTCATAAGCAGACCATGTCATATTTGTTTCATAGTCGATATATAATCATATTTCATGACAGTGTAACGGTTAGCTTTTTTTACAGAAGGATGACAGAACACAATATGTTTGTCAGGGAATGCTATTCTGATAAGTCAGATGAAGAGTTACACCAGAAAGTCAGCACCCTTAAGGCAAGGATGCCCCATGCGGGCTTTAGAATGGTCAAAGAAGTCTCAGAGCAATGGGCCATCGTGTACATTGGAGAAGAGTTAGAGAGTCTTTGCAGTGTATAGATGGTGCAGGCATCATTGCATATTTCCCATCACCTAATGAACAACCACAATACCAGTCTGGTGTTAAGCTTTCTGTGCTGTATTGACGTATCCTGAGAATGACATCTGCTGCTTTAGATTGAACGGTCATATCTCAGTTATTGTTTTCATATCTACAAAAAAAGAAGCTATTTTCTTTACTTTTGGAGAGTGAGCTGATCAAAGGGTCGAAAATGTAGCTATTGCCAGATGCTCACTGTCCGAGGAACAGGCCGTGGAAGCTTTATTGCTGGCAAAAGTGTCCATAACCAGAGGTAATTAAACTGTTCTGTGTTCTTTTTCTCTCTTCCTCTCTGCCTGTCTTGTTGTACATGGAACCTGTCTCACATGCATTCATTAAAAAACCCTTAAGAAGTCAGCTGCTAATTTTCAGATTTACACCACATAAACACAGCCATTATCACTGGACTATCTGTTGCTATCTGTGGCTACCAAGTCATGATTTCCCGGGGGTTAGCCTTGCAATAACCAAGTTGTGAGACACAGCCCTCTATATTTTAACGTTTCAGGTATACCCCGATAGGTGTCTGCATCACATACAGTATCTTCTATTGACATTATCTTCTATTGTTTGTCCTCATGTGTCTGTTTTTCAGCATAAAGTACTCTGTAGCCACTTAGTGTGGACACCAGGTGAGACCACACACACACAATAACAGTCTCTCTCCACTTCATCCCTCTCCCCCTTCTCCCTAAATCATCTAGGTTATATCAGCTGTGTTGGTGAAACCCTCCCGCATCTGAACTGGCTGACACAGAGGGTACAGCATGATCATAGGTGAGCGGTCACTTGGTCGGGTCAACAGGAAGTATTATTAAAAAGATGCTTTACATTGAAATACAGATAGAGATGTAGTAGTCCCAGAGTTAATGATCCAAGGTCAGTTTTGCATTTCACCTCCTGATGGTTATGATGACAGACCGTGTAAGAATAAACAAAACAAGGCTTAATCATGKTCTCTCTCTATCCATCTGTCTCTCGACCGCAGGTATGTTTTGATGTGAGAGAGGAACCCAGTCCCGTCATCGCCACCTCAGATAACCTTCGGGCCAACTGGGGGCCCAAGACTGGTTATGAGACACCGCTAGAGACACTGCAATTGTGATGAACTGAGAGAATATTAGGGTAGCACTGTAATTCATTAATCATATGCTGTCTGCCTCTGTTCTTACCTCTTTCACTTTCTGTCTTCTACACCTCTCTCCCCACCTCGTATTTCTTCCTCGTTTTATAATGCACACCATACGTACATTGAAGTAGAGATTGAACTTGTATTTATAATATAATTAAAATGCATATATTATGTATTTGTAACACCTGGATAATTAACTTTTTTCAATAAAGCGTTTCACATTCTCCACTGGTTGAAATTAAGTATCTCATTGAAATACTATCCTGTGTCCTCAGATTAATGCAAATGAAGGGAGTTAGATATGCATAGTTTTTTTCTGTATATATGAATTACAAATCAGCCTTTACTTAAATAATGTTTCTAGTCTGTTGCATAGTTACAAAGTGTAATCATTGATGTCCCAGTAGCAGGAGTGGTAAACACTGTTGAAGTGTATAATTGTAATACATACATGCAGACACAGCATCATTCAAAGAATGGAGTTTGATATGACTGAAAAATAATGTCTCAGAGATTCATACCTGAACCGCACATTTATTTGCCAAGGAAGAGTACATGATCAGTGAATTTATTCAATGTACAGGCTACAATGTGGGGATCTTATGTGTGGTAATAACTACAGTGCATGTACAGTGGGGAGAACAAGTATTTGATACACTGCCGATTTTGCAGGTTTTCCTACTTACAAAGCATGTAGAGGTCTGTAATTTTTATCATAGGTACACTTCAACTGTGAGAGACGGAATCTAAAACAAAAATCCAGAAAATCACATTGTATGATTTTTAAATAATTAATTTGCATTTTATTGCATGACATAAGTATTTGATCACCTACCAACCAGTAAGAATTCCGGCTCTCCCGACTGTTAGTTTTCTTAAGAAGCCTCCTGTTCTCCACTCATTACCTGTATTAACTGAACCTGTTTGAACTCGTTACCTGTATAAAAGACACCTGTCCACACACTCAATCAAACAGATTCCAACCTCTCCACAATGGCCAAGACCAGAGAGCTGTGTAAGGACATCAGGGATAAAATTGTAGACCTGCACAAGGCTGGGATGGGCTACAGACAATAGGCAAGCAGCTTGGTGAAGGAAACAACTGTTGGCACAATTATTAGAAAATGGAAGAAGTTCAAGATGACGGTCAATCACCCTCGGTCTGGGGCTCCATGCAAGATTTCACCTCGTGGGGCATCAATGATCATGAGGAAGGTGAGGGATCAGCCCAGAACTACACGGCAGGACCTGGTCAATGACCTGAAGAGAGCTGGGACCACAGTCTCAAAGAAACCATTAGTAACACACTACGCCGTCATGGATTAAAATCCTGCAGCGCACGCAAGGTCCCCTGCTTAAGCCAGTGCTGTCCAGGCCTGTCTGAAGTTTGCCAATGACCATCTGGATGATCCAGAGGGGAAGGGAGAAGGTCATGTGGTCTGATGAGACAAAAATAGAGATTTTTGGTCTAACTCCACTCGCCATGTTTGGAGGAAGAAGAAGTATGAGTACAACCCCAAGAACACCATCCCAACCGTGAAGCATGGAGGTGGAAACATCATTCTTTGGGGATGCTTTTCTGCAAAGGGGACAGGACGACTGCACCGTATTGAGGGGAGGATGGATGGGGCCATGTATCGCGAGATCTTGGCCAACAACCTCCTTCCTCAGTAAGAGCATTGAAGATGGGTCGTGCTGGGTCTTCCAGCATGCCAACGACACGAAGCACACAGCCATGGCAACTAAGGAGTGGCTCCGTAAGAAGCATCTCAAGGTCTGGAGTGGCCTAGCCAGTCTCCAGACCTGAACCCAATAGAGAATCTTTGGAGGGAGCTGAAAGTCCGTATTGCCAGCGACAGCCCCGAAACTGAAGGATTGGAGAAGACTGTAGGGAGGAGTGGGCCAAAATCCCTGCTGCAGTGTGTGCAAACCTAGTCAAGAACTACAGGAAACGTATGATCTCTGTAATTGCAACAAAGGTTTCTGTACCAATATTTAAGTTCTGCTTTTGATGTACAATACTTATGTCATGCAATAAAATGCAAATTAATTATTAAAATCATACAATGTGATTTCTGGATTTTTGTTTTAGATTCCGTCTCTCACAGTTGAAGTGTATGAATAAAAATTACAGACCTCTACATGCTTTGTAAGTAGGAAAACCTGCAAAATCGGCAGTGTATCAAATACTTGTTCTCCCCACTGTATATAGGATTGCATCCTTGGCACAATAAAGTTATTATATTCTACTCTATCCATAGGCTTCACTAATGCCATTCAGACTTGAAGTTGATACAACAACTATGATAGCTGAGGTTCATAGATTGGTATGAATATTAGTTCAGAACCTAACGTTTTAGGGTCCATACACAGATCGGCTACATACTGTAGCTACTACACATCCATAGGCATTCAGTTATTTTATCCTCCATACACTAAGCAAGTAAATAGTTAGCTATGTTACTTCAGCTGCATTGCAAGGCAAGCTTATACAATTGTACATTCATTTTGCAATACATTTTTTAGCTAGCTAGATCCTTTACATCCACTGTTTCCAAGACGACAGCCTGGTTTGCTGGTTTTCTCAGGAGTCCCTAAAACATTAAACAACATTAAATTCATTCTCATGTCATAACACTAGCTAGCTAGTTGGCTAATGTTAGCTTGTCAGATAACTTGCTAAATAGCAATTTTCGTAATATTTACTTTATGACCAAAAAATATGCACAAACGTTTGTCTCTACATTAACTAACATATTCCTCTCAATTGTACATTTTTTGCTTGACTCGTTATGACATTTAACTACTTACATTTGGTTCCACCGTAATGTTTTGTCGCCATCTTCACCCAGGTAGGGTGGCTCGCGTCAAATTTGTCATTGGAACCACTCGATATGATTGGTCATATAAAAAACCTTGGGACCCAAATGCATAATGAGTGCTCTCTCCCCCTTGTGGTGGTCTGGAGCAATGAAGCCGTGACGCTGGGTACCTCTAAGTCCCGTGGTGTAAGCTCACAAATTTTAAAGGAGGAACCACTGTACGACTACAAAAGACTTTGATCGACTTTCTGTCGACTGACTATCCAGCAGACAGACCGGCGATCGCAGAGAGGGACAACAAAGGCATACACTCGTAAATATGTAAATCACAATTTATTTTCGAATGAGCGGTTGTTCATGTTCAAAGTATTAGCATTTCCATGAGTGTAGTTATTGACTGTAGGGACGTGGGTCCACTCTGAGTTTCCCGCTCTTGAGCTGGTCCCACCCATTTCCTTTGTCTACCAAGCCGTCATATCGGCTTAGCCCACTAGGGACTTTTCAGTGTATTATGTCAGTAACCAATGCATAACTATTGTGTGTGTGTTTATGTAATTCTGTGATTGATTAGTTAGTTAGTAAATAAATAATTAAGCCAATTTGTATATCGCTGATTCATAATTTATGTTAGGGTGCGTGAAGATATCCAAGGGTTTGCGACATTTAGGAATGAGACTTATGAGGTAATAATAACATTAATAAGTGACTATAATCAATAAGAATAGTTATTTCGGGAAATAGACTCTTTAAACATTTTCCCGTGGTGCCCCGACTTCCTAGTTAATTAAAGTTTACATGATTAGTTTAACCACGTGAGGAATAATTACACAGAGAATTGATTTGTGTCACGATCGTGAGGAGAGACGGACCAAGGCGTAGCGTGATTGGAGTTCCACATCTTTATTTTAGTGAAAATTTAAACAAAACAAGAAACAAACAACAACCGTGAAGTACCGTAGTGCTACATGTACTCACTCAAAACAATATCCCACAACCCAGGTGGGAACAATGGAGAACGTAAATATGATCCCCAATTAGAGACAACGATAATCATCTGCCTCTAATTGGGAACCATACCAAGCACACCAACATAGAAATAGGTTAACTAGAACACCCCCCCTAGTCACACTCTGACCTAAACACCATAGAGAACCGAGGGCTCTATATGATCAGGGCGTGACAGTACCCCCCCAAAGGTGCGGACTCCGGCCGCAAAACCTGAAACCAAATGGGGGGGGGGGGTGACTAGTGTCGGTGGCGGCTCCGGTGCGGGTTGTAGCCCCCGCCCCAACCACGGATCCAGCCATGTAGCTGGGTTGGACGCCGCGCCCGGACTGGGCACCGGCTCTGAGGAAGGCTCCGGCCATGGAGCTGGGTTGTACACCGCGCCCGGACTGGGCACCGGCTCCGAGGAAGGCTCCGGCCATGGAACTGGGTTGGATGCCGCACCCGGACTGGGCACCGGCGCTGAGCTGGATGCCGCGCCTGGACTGGGCACCGGCTCCGAGGAAGGCTCCGGCCTTGGAGCTGGATTGGACGGCGTGCCTGGACTGGGCACCGGCGCAGAGGAAGACTCCAGCCTTGGAAGGCTCCTGCCATGGAGCGGGACTGGACACCGTGCCTGGACTGGGCACCGGCGCAGAGGAATGCTCCTGCCCTGGAGCGAGACTGAACGCCGTGCCTGGACTGGGCACCGGCGCAGAGGAAAGCTCCGGCCTTGGAGCAGGACTGGACGCCGTGCCTGGACTGGGCACCGGCGCAGAGGAAGGCTCCGGCCTTGGAGCGAGAACTGGACGCCGTGCCTGGACTGGCACGGCGCAGAGGAAGCTCCGGCCTTGGAGCGGGACTGGACGCCGTGCCTGGACTGGCACCGGCGCAGAGGAAGACTCCGGCCTTGGAGCGGGACCTGGACGCCGTGCCTGGACTGGGCACCGGCGCAGAGGAAGACTCCGGCCTTGGAGCGGGACTGGACACCGTGCCTGGATTGGGCACCGGCGCAGAGGAAGGCTCCTGCCATGGAGCGGGACTGGACACCGTGCCTGGACTGGGCACCYACGCAGAGTCGGTGCCCCCCCCCAAAAAATWGTTTTTGGGGTTTCTGTGGCCGCGGTCCCCGGCGTTGTCGCTGTTCTTCCACCTTCCTTGGTGTCTCCTTCCAAGGAAGGGTCTCACAACCTCCCATGATTTCTTCACAGGTCCAAAACTCCTTTACCTCCGTCACACGCTGCTTGGTCCTTTCGTGGTGGGATATTCTGTCACGATCGTGAGGAGAGACGGACCAAGGCGCAGCGTGATTGGAGTTCCACATCTTTATTTAAGTGAAACTTTAAACAAAACAAGAAACAAACAACAACCTTGAAGTACCGTAGTGCTACATGCACTCACTCAAAACAATATCCCACAAAGCAGGTGGGAACAATGGAGAACTTAAATATTATCCCCAATTAGAGACAACGATAATCAGCTGCCTCTAATTGGGAACCATACCCAGCACACCAACATAGAAATAGGTTAACTAGAACACCCCCTAGTCACGCTCTGACCAAAACACCATAGAGAACTGAGAGCTCTCTATGATCAGGGCGTGACAATTTAATAATATAACAGTCTTCATATTTAATGATAGTCATGCTACGACAGTGCATAGGCCTATACATGATAGTTACTGTTCGATATCAATTAGACAGCTAACTATCAGTGATATTAGGSTATATTTAGAGTTAGCGATCTAGCTAACCACTCCATAAGGTGATTAACTAGCCCCAAATGAATTAGCCTATGTGATATTAGTCCCCAAAAAGATGTAGACAAATTAATCTCAATTGAACAAAAACATCTGAAAATTCTGGACCCCTATTTTGATACTAAAATAATAACAACAATTTCCTAGTTGTCAAAACCCAAATTTATGACAATCACTGGTTTAGGTTGCACATAAAAATATATGGAATCATGCTTTCGTGCTTGAACATGATGCTACAATAAACAATTCATTTTTTGAATAATACAATTTTAGTAGTCTAATACACTTCTTAATGAAACACTTTGAATGACTTTATAATATAATGAGGCTACAATTTATTTATTTATTATGTGACCCCATTGCAATTGTAGTGCGACCAACTGTAAATGTTATTATGGAACCCTGTGACTATGCTCTTACACATACATGAATTAAAGGATCTTTAGGCTATGCTCCCACACTAGACCCCAAATTGGAATGTTTTAAACGTTTTAAAATATGTCTTTTAAAAAATATATGTTTTTAAACGTTTTAAGTAATCAAAAAGTAATCGGATTACGTTAACGATTACTTTATTTTTCATGCAACTGTAATCAGCAACGGATTACATTTATCAAGTAACTTGCCCAACCATGCACACACTCACACACACACAACACACACACAACACACACACACACACACACACACACAACCACACCACACCACACACACACACATCCACACACAACACACACACACACACACACACACACACACACACACACACACACACACACACACACACACACACACACACACACACACACACACACACACACACACTTAGACACATTTCAACATACACCCATAAACACAACAAGGAGAGGAGTGAGAGAGACCGAGAGAGAGCAATTCTAAACTCACATTAGGGTAAAAAAAACTCCGGCCCACCCCCTACCCCAGCTTTCTCCACCCCCCACCCCCTTCCCTCCCTCCCCCTCTCTTTCCTGCAGCTGCCTCCATTCCCTATGATTTCAGTTGTTTACCCCTTTTGTTTATGGTGGAGGCCTTTGAACAGGAGAGCATGGCATTGTGAAGGGGAGTGTGTGCTAAGCCCCGCGCCTGTGTGTATATCAGTCTCTCCCAGCTGGGCTCCTGGGGGAGGGATAAGGCCTGGGAGAGAAGCCTGGATGTGGGCTCGGATGGAGACTGGAAGAACGCTGGGAAAGAGGCTAGAATCAGGGCTGTGGAATGATTATGTTCTTTTGTCCTTCTAAATGAAATTCTATCCACACAGATTACCACAGTCAGTTACACATACAGTACACACAAGAAGATACATCCCTCACTCCCCATGAAAACATACATGCGATAAATATATGAGAAAGACGGCTGGGATGGGCTCATGGACTCAACGAGAATGGAGAACGAAAGCAAGAGTGAGAACGGAGGATGAGGTGAAATTCAAATAGTGAYAAGAAGAGAACTCGTGAGGGGGTACTAGAGGGATCGTTAAGTGTGTAGTACAGGTGGAGTGTATGATAAGGACACTGTATTGATTCAGTCAGTGTCACAGGAGCCTAAGCACAGCATTCATCAGCTACACTTAGGTTCCCTCAGGCACTATAGATGTTGCTATCCACCTGTTCTATTAAAGATGTTAGGCCCACTTTGGGAACAAAAAGCCTGAAATCTTCTCTCTTTACGACTGCAGAAATCTGGATCATGTCTGCAGCTCATTACATGTTTTGATCCACCATCAAAAAAACTCTGGGTCATATAGTCTATACAACCACCCTGAATGCCAGGAACTCAGCTAATATACCACTATTACCAACAGGGTTAGAAAAACTAAACAGGGACATGATCATCGCTAAAGTACCTCTCTCTGCTACTGTGTTAAAGCCCACTTCAGGCTAACGCGCTCAAGCTGTTGTGTAAGTGCCTATATCGGTATGTGATGATAAAGCAAAGCCTCTAAGAATATAAACACTCTCCAGTGACACTATGTGTGTATGTGTGGGGGGGTGACAAATGAACATTGTTACCATTGACTAGTTAGGAAGCTACAAATGGATCTATTTTGGTAAAAATATGTATTCTTTAAATGGTCTGGGCCGTGGTGAGCCTACAATTTCAATAATGTCCTATTTTGTATATAGTCCTCTCTTTCTACCTATCTAGTCTTGAAAGAGGTTGTTTTACTTTTAAGGGGCTTAGTGACATAACTAACCCAACACACACTGTGATAACAGTCCTGATCAAGACATTATGGTAGAATCAAGTTCTCATGGCAGTTGATCTCCCTACATGGTGAATGGTTTGTGCCCTGTCTAACCTATGACCATCTCTCTCCCTATCTCCCCTGCTAACCACCCCCCCATCTCCCTGTAAGCTTGACTGACCATAAGCAGGCAGAAAATCTCAATGTATTTTTATAACGGTGCTTCTTCATGCTCCTCTTCTCCCCTTGGGGTTTCCATGGCTACACAGCAGTGCAGTTAGTCAGCCTCAGCCACCAAACAGTAATATGATTTGACGGCTGGTGTGTGTGTGTGGTGTGTGTGTTGTGTGTGTGTGTTGTGTGTGTGTGTGTGTGTGGTGGTGTTGTGTGGGTGTGTGTCTGTGTGTGTTGTGTGTGTTGTGTGTGTGTGTGTGGGTTGTCTGTGTGTGTGTGTGTGTGTGGTGTGAGTGTGTAGTAACTCGCCGCACCCAGCAGTTACAATCCGAACAAGTGTTGTGTGTGGTGGGATGTGACAGCAGTTATTCTTTGTGTGTATTGGACAATTCTAATGGAGTCTATGAGCGTATACGTGTGATCAGTGAATGTTTTGCAAAAGACCTACAATGTTTAATTATACTATATGTAAAGAGTTGACTCTTTTTACAAAACGCCACTTTTACATCCATAATTACTTGTGCAAGTGAAATTCTTTCTGTTATTTTACTAAAGAACGAGACCACAAAAGTTGATGCTTCACCTTTTGGAGAATCTTTATATATTTTTGCTCTTCCACACAAGTGGTTGTATGTATTTGATCAGGAAGCTTACGAACGTTTGGAAGTAGTTGGGGGGTTTGGCGGCTTCCGTGCTCTGGAGTAAACAACAACACATAGACCATTACACACTTACATGCTTTTCCCCTGTAGGGAGTGTCATCTCAGCTGACGATTAGCGTTGGCGCTTGATTTCTGCCCCCTGGCCTTGGAATTGCCCTCTCCGCGCATAACAGGATGAGACAGGGCTGCAAATCAATAATCAAAATCAATAATCCAAGGCAGTGCTTGGATTTTATACTAGCCCTTCGTACATCAGCTAACATCTCAAGCTCGTTACCAGACACCCAGCCTAATAACCCCAGACAGCAAGGTCAATGCAGGGCGTGTTGATAGAACAGCGTTAGAAAGTCTTCTCCTGTCTGACTCACAGATTAGAGGACCGAGCCCAGGCCAGGCCCCTATCTCAGGTAGGGATGTGAGCTCCTCTCTGACCGTGATGGTTAGGGGTTAACAAGGCGGAGGGCTGGATTATTCCGAGCCTCAAAAAAAGGGCTTGCTTTTTATCCCAACCATTTGGGGCCTTATGACATTGGATTGAACTGAAGAGTTCATTGCTTTTGCATTCTGTTGAGCTTGTAGGTTTGAAGCCAGATAGAGTGTTTCTTGAAGCTTGGTGGTAATTGACATGATCTGACATTTGCTAATGTCCAGGGAGGTATGAGAGAGAGAGAGAGAGAGAGATGAGAGAGAGAGAGAGACCAGACAGAGATGAGAGACAGACAGACAGACAGAACAGAGAAGACAGAGACAGAGGACAGAGACAGAACAAGAGACAGAGACAGAACAGAGACAGTACAGAGACAGAGACAGACAGACGAGACAGAGAGACAGAGACAGAGAGTAGAGAGAGAGAAGAAAGAGAGACAGAGGAGAGAGAAGACGAGAGGAGAGAGATGGGAGAGAGAGAGAGAGAGAGAGGAGAGAGAGAGAGAGAGATTAATACTCCCTTGAGGAGGTGCATTAATTTTTTCTCCAATCTTCCTGGCATTCAATAACAATGTATCTGAAATGGAAATTCCTCTTATTCAGCACCATTTGTGAAATAAAAATAGAGAAATCCCACCTTGTGTAAGTTCTGTTTTCTTGAGCATTACCTATACGCTGTCCTATGAAAACAATACAATTGTGTCTAGTTTAGATACCTGAGAAAGTTGTATCAAGTATTTCACATCACACCGAAATCACATACTATACTGACATCTGATACAAATCCATATTTGTTAGTCAGCTGTCAGTATCTGAAGAAACCTATCATCTGACACAAGAGCGCTACGCTTGTCACGATCGTCATAACGTGGAAGAGAAGAGGACCAAGGCGCAGCGTGAAAGAATACATCTTCTTTATCAGACGAAGACGAAACGAAACGAAACACATACAAACTAATCAAAACAATAAACCAACAAACTGAAGCTATACAAACTAAGTGCTAACATGCAACATAGACATAGACAATCACCCACAAACTACCTAATGACTATGGTTGCCTAAATATGGCTCCCAATCAGAGACCAACGATAGACAGCTGTCTCTAATTGAGAACCAATCTAGGCAACCATAGACATACATACACCTAGACTAAACACTGCCCCATAAACATACAAAAAAAATCTAGACAATACAAAACACATACTTCCCCCATGTCACACCCTGACCTAACTAAAACAATAAAGAAAACAAAGATAACTAAGGCCAGGGCGTGACAACGCTGCAGGCAAGACAGTGACTATACACTAATACAACTAGTTCGGTATTAGGATGCTCACACATGCACACACACACACACACACACACAGAGGAGTTGAGGCACATATCAAAGGACAGTTTCTGCATGACTTGGGAGGGAGGAATTTACAGCTGTTTGGAGAATTGTGTGCCAGATACTGACAATATAAAAATCATTTAAAAAAGTTACCTTTATTTAACTAGGCAAGTCAGTTAAGAACAAATTCTTAATTACAATGACAGCCTACCCCGGCCAAACCCGGAGAACGCTTGACCAATTGTGCGCCGCCCTATGGGACTCCCAATCACGGCCGGATGTGATGCAGCCTGGATTCAAACCAGGTACTGCAGTGACACCTCTTGCACTGAGATGCAGTGTCTTAGACCACCGCACCACTCGGGCGCACGTGCCAGAGAGCCACAGCTGCAGATTCGGAAATGTATGGGAGATGACCCATACATCCATGTCTACTGGAAAGGTTATGGACCACATATAACTCTCATCCACAAATAGATCATACAGACATAAAGATTGGTGCCGTTGTGTGCGAGACAACACAATTGGGATTTTAAAATGTCATTGGTACTGTAAATGTCAGCATGGACCTAAACCCATCAGATTAAATGTGAGCGGCTCATCAACAAACTGAACTGACAACCATGACTCTTCATCAATTTCAAAAGAAGTCAGAACAGGTTTCCTCTAGTACACTGTACATGCTACAAGGAACGCAAAGTGGTTCTACCTGGAACCAAAAAAGGATCTCCTATGAGGACACCCGAAGAACCCTTTTGGAACCCTTTCTCGAAGAGCGTAGACTCCTGAGAAGCCTCCATGTCAACTCTATATAGACTCTTATTCTCTGAGCCATTTACCTTTTATGTTTCATTTCCCTATAGAAAAGCAGAACAGAATAAAGGCCCTCTGTCTCTCAGTAAACTAGTTTGATTAGGGGGAAGACAGAGACATCTACATCCATCCTGCCTCCTGGAGCCCGTACAGAGCAAGGAATAGGGCAGGGACTGGGAAACTGCCTGACTGACTGAAGGCCTAATCACAGCAAAAAAGGAGAATCTGGGGCAAACATACACACACAGCTTTCAGAGGRATAATAATGGACTTTAGACATATTCAACTTCTTCCTATTTTGATGAGCCTTGGATACATACAACTCTCTGATGTTAATCTCTGCAGCGGTTGCACTCCTGGTTCAGTTGGGACCTATGTACACATGAAATACCGTTTTCACAGCTTGATAGACATAAATGTACCTATGTCGCCTGGTCTATTTCTACTAGGAAATAATTGTGACATTGTATTGTATTTGATTATATTGAAATCGTTCATATGTGCCCTAACCGCTGCCAGAAAGGCAATTCAAAAAAACATTGGTTTGATCCAAATACTTCTGTAGCCCTTTCCTGCAGTCAAATGACCTAGTGTCCTCATGTTATGAATATTTTTCATAATTTAATAATTTCATACTCTTCCTGGGGTCCATCAAAATTAAAGCAGTTATACGTGTTAAAAACATTACAATACATTCATAACAGATTTCACAATATATTAAGTGTTACTTCATGTGGAATAGAGTTCCATGTAGTCATGGCTCTATGTAGTACTGTGCGCCTCCCATAGTCTGTTCTGGACTTGGGGACTGTGAAGAGACCTCTGGTGGCATGTCTTGTGGGGTATGCATGGGTGTCCGAGCTGTGTGCCAGTAGTTCAAACAGACGCATTCAACATGTCAATACCTCTCACAAATATAAGTAGTGATGAAGTCTATCTCTCCTCCACTTTGAGCCAGGAGAGATTGACATGCATATTATTAATGTTTGCTCTCTGTATACATCCAAGGGCCAGCCGTGCTGCCCTGTTCTGAGCCAATTGCAATTTTCCTAAGTCCCTCTTTGTGGCACCTGACCACACGACTGATCAGTAGCGCCAGGTGTGACAAAACTAGGGCCTGTAGGACCTGCCTTGTTGATAGCGCTGTTAAGAATGCAGAGTAGCGCTTTATTATCCAAGATTTCAGCCAATCAGTCTGTCCGTTTGTATGTCTGATTCTTGAGATCACAGTTTTAAGTGTTTTTATGATTTAATGACCCTGATACTGTCTACAGATGCTGTATAATACAACTGTTGAATGGAGACTTACAGAGGAATGTAAATAATATTTTTAGGCTGGATCATGTTGTTGTATTGTTATATGTTTTAATTCTGTAATGTATTGATTGTTGGTGCCTTCTTGGCCAGGTCTCGCTTGAAAAAGTGACTCAAGGTCTCAATGTGTTAAATACAGGTACAAAATTGTAGACAGACTTCTCCCCATTCTAGCTACTGTTCTATCAATATGTTTTGACCATGACAGTTTACAATCCAAGGTTACTCCAAGCAGTTTAGTCTTCTCAACTTGCTAAATACCACATTATTCATTACAAGATTTAGTTGGGGTTTAGGGTTTAGTGAATGATTTGTCCCAAATACAATGCTTTAAGTTTTTTTTAAATATTTAGGACCAACTTATTCCTTGCCACCCATTCTGAAACTAACTGCAGCTCTTTGTTAAGTGTTGCTGACATTTCAGTCGCTGTGGTAGCCGACGTMTATAGTGTTGAGTCATCCGCATATATAGACACTCAAAGCCAGTGGCATGTCGTCAGTAAAGATTGAAAAAAGTAAGGGGCCTAGACAGCTGCCCTGGGGAATTCCTGATTATACCTAATTTTGCTTTCCAAAGTTTACTAAGGGTTGGTAACAGGCTGATTGGTTGGCTATTTGAGTCAGATAAGGGGGCTTTACTATTTTTAGGTAGGGGACTAGTAGGCTTAAATTGAAAATATGGCAAACAGGAGTGGAAATATCGTCCGCTATTAACCTCAGTAATTTTCCATCCAAGTTGTCAGATCCCGGTGGCTTGTCATTGTTGATAGACAACAGTAATTGTTTAACCTCTTCCACAGTTACTTTACGGAATTCAAAATTGCAATTCTTGTCTTTCATATTTTGGTCAGATATACTTGGATATGTAGTGTTAGAGTTTGTTGCTGGCATGTCATGCCTAAGTTTGCTAATCTTGCCAAATAAATAAATCATTAAAGTAGTTGGCAA
Organism: Salvelinus sp. IW2-2015; assembly: GCF_002910315.2. Taxonomy (NCBI): domain Eukaryota; kingdom Metazoa; phylum Chordata; class Actinopteri; order Salmoniformes; family Salmonidae; genus Salvelinus; species Salvelinus sp. IW2-2015. The sequence continues at coordinate 19,232,320 of NC_036851.1, forward strand.
TATCAATGGGTTTTGTGATGAATGAGCCATCTGATTCAATGAATGATGGAGCAGAGTGTGCCTTAATTGCCCAACATTTCATTTTATGGTGCTCCAAAGGTTTTTACTATAATTCTTTGTGCAATTTATCTCTGTTTCATAGTGTAGTTTCTTCTTCTTTTTATTCAGTTTAGTCACATTATATATCATTTTGCAATACTTTTGCCAATCAGTTGTATAGCCAGACCTATTTGCAATCTCATCCCTCTCAACAATAAAATGTTTCAATTCCTCATCAATCCACAGTGATTTAACAGCTTTTACAGTCATTTTCTTTATGGGTGCATGCTTATTAGTAACTGGGATAATCAATTTCATAAATGTGTCAAGTGCAGCGTCTGGTTACTCGTAATGTTTTTTCTTCCCAATTTCATGATATCCAATTGGTAGTTACAGTCTTGTCCCATCGCTGCAACTCCCCTACGGACTTGGGAGAGGCGAAGGTCAAGAGCCATGCATCCTCCGAAACGCGACCCTGCCTCTTGACACACTTCTTAACCCGGAAGCCAGACGCACCAATGTGTCGGAGGTAACACTATCCAGCTGGTGACCGAAGTCAGCTTGCAGACGCCCGGCCCATCACAAGGAGTTGCTAGAGTGCGATGGGACAAGGAAATCTCGGCCGGCCAAACCTGATGCTGGGCCAATTGTGGGCCGCCTCATGCGTCTCCAGGTCACGGCCAGCTGTGACACAGCCTGGGATCAAACTCGGGTCTGTATGGTTGCTCGTCATTACACACTGACCAACAAATAATCTTCACATCAACAACATAGGAATCACTACAAAACTTATTGTATGACCTCTTATACACAATATTAGGCCCAGCCTTTGAAACTTTGGATTTCCTAGATATGGCTACTATATTGTGATCATTACATCCGATGGATTTGGATACAGCTTTCAAACAAATGTCATCAGCATTAGTAAAGATATGATCAATACATCTTGATGATTTCATTCCTGTACTGTTAGTAACTACCCTGGTAGGTTGATCGACAACCAGAACCAGGTTGCAGGCACTAGTTACAGTTTGAAGCTTTCTCTTGAGTGTGCAGCCTGATGAAAGCCAGTCAATATTTAAATCACTCAGAAAGTATAATTAATCAACTTTTTTTTTTTTAAACAGACGGAATTCCCGGTGTTTCTATGTTAAACAGTTTGTTATAATATTTCAGTGTTCTGTGATGTATATAAAGTGTAATATTGGGATGCAAACTTAAAGTTTAATACATTTCAACTCTATATCTGACATATAGACAATAGCCATGTGTGTTAGGTGTATACTTTTGTTTCAGAGTAGATTTGTTTAAAACTACCAAGAAACACTACGTGACCCTGATTTAGCCCACTGCAGTAAAAGGTTAAAATCTTCAACAGCTAAGCTGCATGGCGCAGCTACAAAAACAAAGACCTTTATTAGATACCCCTCTTGTAATATTATCTCTCAATTGTTGTATCTTGAGCTGCTGTACCAAACCCCCCTTCTTGTTCATGTTTTGTTGCTGTGCAGATCATGTGACTGCTATCGCTTGTTTGATTGACATTGATAAAAACAACAAATATATTTTTTCAATCAATTTGAAAAAACTTGAATACATTTGGGTCTATGACTTGAGTAATGATTTGAAGCCTATCATGCATTTGTAAGCACTGTTAGCCAAAGACAAATAACACACTCCTCATGATGAAATGATGTGCAGAATGAAAAAGACAACTGCCATCAGAGCTGCTAATAAGAATCTGCAATAGTAAAGGTACTGAAGATGACCGAGATGTAAGTAAACCCAGGTTATCTCTGTTTTGTCCGACCCGGGTCACTCCTACTAACAAAGCTGAATCAAACAAATCACTCTTGAGAATCACAGTGTGCAGTGGGTTGATTGTCTGTGTGTCACTATGCTCGTGGTTGGGAAAGATACTGATTCCTCCTCTACCCCTCTGCATTTTCAATACACTCGTAGAGAGAAAAACGATCATCTCCATGACCCTTGCTCCTGTGTTTGTTGTGTGTGTGTGTGTGTTGTGTGTTGTGTGTGTTGTGTGTGTGTGTGTGTGTGTGTGTGTGTGTGTGTGTGTGTGTGTGTGTGTGTGTGTGTGTGTGTGTGTGTGTGTGGTGTGTGTGTGTGTGTGTGTGTGTGTGTGTACTGAAACATCAGTAGGCCTACATCACAGTCAATGGTTTCCTACAGTCATTTTAAAATACCGAAAATACATAAATTCAAGATGTTAAACAATCACTGACAACTGTTGACCCCAATGCCATGTCACTGTTGTAATTTATTAATACATTTGACAGGATGTGGATAGTGTTCCATGAGATCACACACACTAAGGGCCGTGCACTGACATGTTGGGAGGAATATGCTCAAACTAAAAAAAGGGCACTCCCAAAAATGTTTTTCCTGCAGCAGCGGTCACAGACTCGTTGAGCAATTATTACAAGCAGGGAAAGCAGCACAATCTGCTTATTTCTCTCAAATGTTGTACACAAATTTGTTTGCATCCCTGATAGTGAGAATTTCTCATCTGCCAAGATAATCCATCATGTAATAAAGCCCTTTTGTGGGGAAAAAACTCATACTGATTGGCTGGGCCTGGCTCCCCAGTGGGTGGGCCTATACCGTCCCAGGACTACCCATGGCTGCGCCCCTGCCCAGTCAGGTGAAATCCATAGATTAGGGCCTAATGAATGTATTTCAATTGACTGATTTCCTTATATGAACTGTAACTCAGTAAAATTGATACAATTGTTGCATGCTGTTTATATGTTTATATTTTTGTTTATATGTTTATATTTTTGTCCAACCCAACTTCAACATAATTTTTTGACCCGCGACCCCCAAAAAAGAGTGTTACAAAACTTGCGACCTCCTGCGCGTACACACATGCACGTGTGCACACGCAAACATTTACAAACAATCACTGCTCAATTGTAGCCTGTCATTACAGCCATAAACAGTGATTTTCAAAACGCAAGTTAGGCTACTGAGATAAACTGTGTTTAACACCTGCATTTGGAGTGAAAAAGTCATTCATGTTAGCAGTCAATATCAACTAGGGATATATTATGTCACTTCTCTGGAGTCCAGAGCAAGCAAAATCATTCTGCCTACTTGTAGTGGAGTCTGCAGGATTGGTTGGACAGCATGTTCTGTCTGCACCACTCCATCACTTTGGAGGGCAGCCTACCTGCAGAGTGCTCGTTCCCAGCCGGGTATACCTGTTCTTCCTCACAAATATCTTAATACATTTGCCAGAATATGTTAAATCTTCATCCCATAATATGCAATGTTACAGCTGCCTATCTTTAGACATGTAGCCAGTCCTAGGCCTATCTGAAATATGATCAATCAAATTGCCAGTTAGCCTATTGTTCTGGCAACGATGAGTCAGTAGATTGATAAAATGTATTTTATATGGATGCGAAACATAGGCCTACTCTGTTTTTGTCAGGCAAAACTGGAGGAAATGAAACAAGGTCTTTTTGGTCACTAATCTGGATATGCGTTCCCACCTTTTCTGAAAATGTTGATGACTGGTCATTGGTCAGCAATCAAGACGCGCAACCTTTTGGTTCTGAAGCATAGACGAGAATTTAACGATGACTTGCGGGCAGTGGGTTCAGAACAATAATGACAAAAAAAAAACATTTTGGGGGAAGTTATACCACCACTGAAAAGGGCAATTTGGAGATTGGAAGGGCAAAGGGGCATGTGTTGTGCACAGGTAAAGCCATAGCTGTGCATATGCCTGCTCGCACACACACAAACACTGGCTCAGACTCCCCTTTGCCTCCAGAACATCCTGAATTCTTTGGGGCACTCTACAAGGTGTCGTAAACGTTCTACAGGGATGTTGGTCCATGATTACGCAATGGCATCACACAGTTGCTGCAGATTGGACGATGGTACATTCTTGCTGCGAACAGCCCGTTCCATCTCATCTCAAAGATCCTCTATTGGGTTTGGTCAGCAACAATGTTCAGATACACTGTGGCTTTCAATTGTTGCGCAATTGGTATCAAGGGACCTAACGTGTGCCAGGTAAACATTGCCCACACCATTACACCACCGCCACCAACCTGTACCGTTGACACCAGGCAGGATGGGTCTATGGACTCGTGCTGATTACGCCAAATCCTGACTCTGCCATCAGCATGACACAACAGGAACTGGGATTTGTTGGACCAGGTGATGTTTTTCCACTCCTCAGTTGTCCAGTGTTGGTGATCGCGTTCCCACTGGAGCCACTTGTTCTTGTTTTTAGCTAATAGGAGTGGAACCCGGTGTGGTCGTCTGCTTCAGTAGCCCATCCGAGACACGGACTGACTGATGAGTTCAATTCCGAGGTGCAGGAGTTGCATTCCGAGATGTCGTTCTTCACACCACTGTTGTACTGCACCGTTAATAGTCTGTTTGTGGCCCGCCTGTTAGCTTGCACGATTCATTCTCCTTCGACCTCTCTCATCAACAAGCTTTTTTTTGCCCACAGGACTGCCACTGACTTAATGTTTGTTTGTCAAACCACACTTGGTAAACCATAGACACTGTTGTGCATGAAAAGCCCAGGAGGGTGGCTGTTTCTGAGATACTGGATCTGGCGCGACTGGCACCGTCAATCATACCACACTCAAAGTCACTAGTTTTTCCCATTCTAACATTCAATCAAACAATAACTGAATGCCTCAATGCCTGTCTGCCTGATTTATATAACAAGCCAGGGCCACATGATTCACTGTCTGTAGGATGATCCATTTTCTGTCCTGCTTCACTGCTATCTGTTTCAGGCAAAATGTTAGTTTTTAGGTGTTGGTGATTGCCATGTTCTCCAGCCTCCCTGTGAAGACCTAATAGAGCAGCTATTCCTTAAATAAACGTGAACCAGTTGGTCACGGTAAAGCAGTTTGTTCACGCGCTGGGACGGTTACTCGTCCGACAAATAGTAACACCATGATAGGCGACACAGAACGCATTTACGATAATTAAAAGTTTCACCTGAGAGTAAAGGAAATTAATGTAAACAAAAAACATACAATATAGCCTGCTATAACGCTGATTTACTCGCAAAAACACAACGACACCCCTTGGGTAAACATGAAAGGCGCAATTATATTTCAGTGCGCAAATGTATCCTAAATATGACTGCTATGTTATATATCGGCAGGCACTAACGTTAATACATATGATGAATAAATTGAATGGCAACTGTAAACMTATTTTCTATCATTTAGTTATTTCATGCAAAACAAATATGTGTTTCTGCAAACACTCAAACTTACCCATTCCAAAACGCGGATAAATCCAAGAGGTAATTTAAGCACTTGAAATGTCCCAACAGACACGAGCTAATGGAATGACAACAACAATAACATAGAAAAAAATTACGATATTTTTCATTTAAAAAATCCACAAAATATGTCATGTTTGTATAGCCTATTTGACATGTAAATTAGCCTACATTGTTAAAAAAAATGGAATAATGGCTGTTTATTAATGCATATTATTTTGAGACCTGACAAAACAAATATACAATCAACAAACATACCTCATTAGTCGATAACATTTTCAAAATACTTATCTCCTTGTTCAGTAAGATGTAAACAATTATACAGAGTTACCCAAACCGCTTGATGTCTATGCCTCGCGCGTGTAAGACTCTCGGCTCTTATTGCTACTACACGGAAAAACCCGAGCTTTCGTCAGCTTGTTGAAAAATAAAACACCATAGAGACAGACGGGGATTGGCTTCACGGAAATGAACGATGACTTCAAGATTTTACGATTGGATAAGATTTTCTTGTTATCGATTTAGGCTACGATGTGTTATTGTTTTGAACTGCCTCTCCTCCCCACGGTGGAGATGGATGAGAGGATGTGATTGTAACGGAGTGCCTGAATGTTGTCTCGAGGCGCCACGCATTAGTCTGGTCCTATAAGTAGAAAAATATATCTTATTAATCATGCATCATTTTGTAGGTTACATGCTTGCGTGCATGCAGCGCATGCACTACCAATAGACTGAGAAATCCTATGAAATGCCTTTGACCTGTGGGTATTTTCTTGTGACTCCACCATCTGTAGCCCATTCAGGATGAACCCGTCATCTGTCCCTCTGTAATGGTTGTGCTTTGTGCAGAATAATAACCCCCAAATCACTCGCCTATGGCTCCAAAAGCGTCAAAATTGACCTCTTTTATAAGACCATTTCTCTGAATCCTGGAAATATGGGCTATATTCAGATGTAACTTCCATTACTTGTAGGCTACATAAATTATGTGGATTATTATAGAATTTGAGCGAATATGCCTAAATTGCTCAGAACAAAACATTCATAGAGCATTGCAGATATAAATTGACTAAATGTATAAATGGACTATATTCCAATTCTACGTGAATGGTTCTTAGAATTATGTCGTTCTGAAGGATCCCCTGTGTGATTCCCAGACAAAGTCAACATGGCTGCTGGCTAAACACAATCCAAGGGCAAATAGGTAACTCACTGAAGACGTAATGTTATGTAATGTGAAGCAGGGACTGTTTTCAAGACTGAGTTGTACTCCTGTGTAGTCAGTGTACAGTCAGATTCAAATTCCCTGATGAATTATCATTTGCCTGACATTTTTGTTGTTGTTGATAAGGACATCTTTGTGTGAATATTATGATGAAAACATGAACCAGATTTTCCTTGTATTTTTCTGTTGATATGATGTTCCCTTGCTGTGTGATAGCCATTCCTAGCCACCCCACTGGAGGTTGAGCAATTTCTCATCTAATTAGCCAGCCGAGGCAGATAGAAGAGAGCTGGACTGTAAACTAACTGTAGGCAAGATGATGGTGAGCAAGCGAGGCTTCCTGTGTCTGTTATAGAGATGACAATTCCAGTAGAGATAAGTTAAAACCAGGCTGACAGTGTGGCTAATTTGACAAAATCTCTTCTCACTCCACCCCTCCTCCTCCCATTTTACTCTTGCTCACAAACATCCCTCTCTTCTCCTTTCCCTTTTCTCCCCCTCCCTCCGTCTGCCTGAATTGCTTTGTCCTAGCGATTAGAAAACTGTTAGATCCGATTGGCCTAATATTCCCATCACAGTAAATCAAAAAGAAGTGAGCAGGAAGAATAGAAGATCTCATGCATAGTTTATCCATTTAGTAGGATGTGATTTTTTTCATGAGCTGACTGTTTCTGAAAGGGCTGCCTGACATGAGTTTGCCTGTAGAGTTTGTTGAGCCAACAAACTCTACAGGCTTGCCAGGATCAATAAAACAATGGTCAATACAATGATTGAGCATGGTGCGATGATGTTGACTGATAATGATTTAAATAATCACTTATCTACGGAGTACAGGTGCCATCTCAACATACACTATATACAGTATATACAAACGTTTGTGGACACCCATTCATGTTAGTGGATTTGGCTATTTTAGCCACACCCGTTGCTGACAGGTCTATAAAATCGAGCACACAGCCATGCTATCTCCATAGGGAAACACTGGCAGTAGAATGGCCTTACTGAAGAGCTCAGTGACTTTCAACATGGCACCGTCATAGGATGTCACCTTTCTAGCAAGTCAGTTCGGCAAATTTCTGCCCTGCTAGAGCTGCCCCTGTCAACTGTAAGTGCTGTTATTGTGAAGTAAATCGTCTAGGAGCAACAACGGCTCAGCCGCAAAGTGGTAGGCCACACAAGCTCACAGAACAGTGAGTGCTGAAACGCATATTAATAATTAGTCCTCGTTTGCAAGTTCCAAACTCTCTCTGGAAGCAACGTCAGCACAAGAACTGTTCGTCGGGAGCTTCATGAAATGGGTTTTCATGGCCCAGCAGCCGCACACAAGCCTAAGATCACCAAGATCACTTTTTCAACCTCCTGAGGGCGAAGAGGCACAGTCCTTAGTGATTTGGACCCAGAGGAACTTGAAGCTCTCGACCCGCTCCAATGGACCTGTCGATGTGGAAGTTTCCTGTAGTCCACGATCAGTTCCTTGGTTTTACTGACGTTGAAGGAGAGGTTGTTGTCCCGGCACCACACTGCCAGGTCACTGACCCCCTCCCTGTAGGCTGTCTCATCGTCACCGGTGATCAGGCCTCCCACCGGTGTTGTCAGCAAACTTGATGATGGTGTTGGAGTGGTGCATGACCAAGCAGTCGTGGGTGAACAGGAAGTACAGGAGGGGACTAAGCACATTCCGATGTGGCGCCCCCGTGATGAGAGCCAGCATGACAGAGGTGATGTTGCCTACCCTCACTACCAGTGTCGGACCGTCAGGAAGTCCAGGATCCAGTTGCAGAGGGATCCAGTCCTAGGGTCCTAAGCTTGGTGACGAGCTTGGATAGGGAAATGGTGTTGAATGCTGAGCTGTAGTCAATAAACAGCTTTCTCACATATTTATTCATTTTATCTAGGTGGATGAGGGCAGTGTGGAGTGCAACTGACATTGAGTCGTCCATGGATCTGTTGGGGCGATATGCAAATTGGAGTGGGTCTAGGGCACATGTGTCAAACTCATTCCACGGAGGACCGAATGACTGAGGGTTTTCGCACCACCCTTGTACTTGATTGATGAATTAATGTCACTAKTTGGTAAGGAACTCCCCTCACCTGGTTTTCTAAGTCTTAATTGAAAGGAAAAAACAAAAACGTGCATACACTTGGCCCTTCGTGGAATGAGTTTGACAACCCTGATCAAAGACATGAGACTTAAGGTTACTTGCATAACCCCGGTTCTCTGATAATATGAGTGAGATGTATCACATATGGGAGGTGAGCCCTTTCTCCCTATGAGGTGCCACTCACATGTCCTCTGGTCATTCTTGACCATGCCCCTATTTGATTGAGCTCTTGCGAGCAGGGAAATTAGGTGATACATCTCACTCATATTATCAGAGAACCGGGGTTACGCGAGTAACCTTAAGTTCTGTTTCAAATACTTATTTCGATGTATCACATAAGGTGATATGGCCCGTATCGCAGACATGTTCTCTGAAGCCAGGGTAGTCCCAACAGTGTAACCCCTCAGTGGCTCAGACACTGAGGACAGTATGTGCCAACAAAGGTGCAGTGACATCCAGTCGGTAAAACCTCATGAAGTTATGAGAGGCGGCCCGACATGTCGCATCACAAATCTCTAGTAAAGAGATGCCTGTGAATAGTGCCCAAGAGGCAGTCATACCTCTGGTGGAGTGAGCCCTCAGGCCTTCTGCGGGCTGTAAACCCTTGCCAGTATTAGTAATTTAGTATTCTCCACTATCCGGTTGGAAATACGTTGACGAGAGAGGGGCCTCGCCTTGCAGGGAGGTGCCCAAGCAGCGAAGAGTTGGTTGCCCTTGTGTAAAACTCTCATTCTATCCAAGTAAATGTGCAACGTGCGTACTGGACACAAACGGTGGAGACACGCTTCTTCCATAGCGGTGAAGGGCGGCGGACAGAAAGCCACAAGCTCTAAGATGAGACTAGTGGTGTTTCTCAATGTGCATACAACCATGCTCCTCCCCCTACTGTATTACCTCACTCTTCACCTCCACATTCACTGAACCGTCTTCAAGCCAGGACAATGGCAACAAAGCAACCGTTTTAATTCATAACTATCAGTTATCAGCTAGCTATATGTGAACCATAATAATGACTTATTATGAGCATGGGATCTACTGTACGTAGGCAGGTAAACATGCCAAAATTAACACAGCCTGTATTTATTAACGTATCAAGATAAAATATTGTAGTCAGTCAACATATGAGATGTGAATAGGCAACATTTCATTCCGAAGTCGGAGTGTATTTTCTCTCACTTCAACTAGAATAATGGCTGCCATTGATTTCAAGAAATGTTGCCACATTTTTTATGTGGTTGAGTCATATTTCTTTGCATACTTTCCGTTCAAGCTTGCATCGATGCATGCTTTAAAATATGTACAAACAGAGTACGCATTCAAGAAGTGCCCTCTGTGCTCCGTTTCACATACCTTGATTTGGACAAATACTCCAACCTTCCCGTGCTCCAATTTGTGTGCTCGGAGCAGGGTAGTATGCATTTTGAGAAAAACCTCTGGTCCTGTCCCCGACTAAAACAAATCTAGGTTGACCAAAAGGCGTCTGTTCTTCAGAACAATGGATTGGTCGAAATGTTTAAATGTGTATTTTTCGATATATAGACACACCTTATGTGTTTTAATCAAATCAACTATATGCATTGAGCTTGTCTGATGCTTTAAGCTTACTGTTTGATGAAATATGACACAAATGACTCAAGAGGGAGCCAGAGATTTAGATAACCAGAAGAAAAAAAACTTAACCTGACCCAATCATTCTCCTCCCTCTCCTGCTGGCTTTCGCAGATTCTGCCATTACTCTCCTGAAGTAGCTGGTAACAGGTTACACGAGGAGTTGACAACCTTTCTCTCGTAAAATGCCAATTTATCTTGCATTTCTACCGATCTGTATGCCAGTTATGGTTTTCATATGCACATTTTCAATTAATTACAAACATCTTCATATCTCAAAATCATTGTCATGCGGTTAATCAAATTCTATCCAAATCTAAATGAAAATGATACAACATTAAAAAGCAACTTCTATTACCATTGCCAACTATGTAAAAAAAGCCTACATAAAGCCAACAAATAAAACTGCAGCCAGCAGGTAGAAAATATCATGATTTAAATAAATATCCTATAAATCACATTGGCCTGTCTGAAACGAACTTGAAACATTGTATCAACTATAACTTGGGTCCAGCCCTAAGCTTGTGGGTCCAGCCCTATGCTTGTGGGTCCAGCCCTAAGCTTGTGGGTCCAGCCCTAAGCTTGTGGGTCCAGCCCTAAGCTTGTGTGTCCAGCCCTAAGCTTGTGGGTTCCAGCCCTAAGCTTGTCGCGGTCCAGCCCTAAGCTTGTGGGTTCCAGCCCCTAAGCTTGTGGGTCCCAGCCCCTAAGCTTGTGGCGTCCAGCCCTAAGCTTGTGGGTCCAGCCCTAAGCTTGTGGCGTCCAGCCCTAAGCTTGTGGGTCCAGCCCTAAGCTTGTGGGTCCAGCCCTAAGCTTGTGGGTCCAGCCCTAAGCTTGTGGGTCCAGCCCAAAGCTTGCACTAGGGAACTTGCAACATTGTATAAAATATTCTGGTCCCTCAGAGATTCCCACGCCAGTGAGCTGGGCATATACACAGCTGTAGGCTGTCTCAAATACAAGGAGTGAAATGTTACAATTTACCTCACCTCTCAGGTCAGTTGTAACAGGGCTTGGGGTACAATGTAACAGTTTGAAAAAATGCATAAATCATGACATGCAACAGAATATTGAAAGCCTTTATTGAGAACAACTGTTGCCATGTTTAACATTTTGCACAGCAGAAATAATAAAATAATAATACAAATCATAAAATTGTTATTATTTTATGTTCCATTAACTGGCCCTTCTCAACAAACATCTGACAACTAAATAACAACATCTGGACTAAACAATTGAATGTTTGTGGTGTCCCTTATGGAAAAAAACGAATGAATTCCACATGTGAACACGTGCTCTTGTGTGATCACATGTAATTTTATGTGAAGTTAATGTGATAACATGTGTCAATGTGAAGGAACGTGATTAAAGGAAACTACACGTGACAATATGTGAGCACATGTGAGAACAACATTTCAACATGTGATACCATGAAACTAAACGTGACATTTCACTTGTTTTTAGAACACATCGCATTTGTGAAATTTCACTTGAAATCATGTGCAAGTGAAATTTCACATATGATATAATATGCAAATGTTTTTTTGGAACACTTCACATGAGATACTGATGCGATTTGATTATCTGACAAGGGTTGCACCAGCGGGAGAAGTTTTCCCCGGGTAAAAAGGGATTGGATTTGTTTTGGAACCTGGCTGCCCCATTCAAAGCCCATGGCGAAGTTGGCTCAAAACAAAATTAAGCATGTGGATGTTCTCAAGACATTTGTTTTACCAGTCGTCAGGACGTTACGTAATGGTCCCAGATGGTCCCAAACTATTATAAGTAACGTAATGATATGGTGGTTTTAAAGTAAGTGGAACGCTGTTCATCTAAAATATAACCCCACCTGGGATTTGAACTCACAACCTATGGATTTGAGGTATGCTGATCTTTCTGATCTTGCCCTACACATTAATTGTCTATAATACATCTATGCACTTAGAAAAATAATGCCATCTGCACTGCTGTTTTAATTATTAGTTATTAGTTCATCTGACCATTCTCTCATCATTGATTTAATTTACTCACTTCAGCAAAGTTTTATTATATTTGATTTATTTAACCTTTATTTAACTAGGCAAGTCAGGTAAGAACAAATTCCTATTTACAAAGACGGCCTACCAACAGGCAAAAGGCCTCCTCGGCGGACGGGGGCCTGGGATTAAAAATAAAAAACATTAAATACACATCACAACAAGAGAGACAACACTACATAAAGAGAGACCTCAAACAACAACATAGCAAGGCAGCAACACATGACAACACAGCATGGTAGCAACACAACATGACAACAACATGGTAGCAACACAACATGGTAGCAGCACAAAAAATGGTACAAACATTATTGGGCACAGACGACAACACAAAGGGCAAGAGGTAGAGACAACAATATATCACGCAAAGCAGCCACAACTGTCAGTAAGAGTGTCCATGATTGAGTCTTTGAATGAAGAGATGGAGATAAAACTGCCCAGTTTGAGTGTTTGTTGCAGCTTGTTCCAGTCGCTAGCTGCAGCGAACTGCAAAGAGGAGCGACCCAGGGATGTGTGTGCTTTGGGGACATTTAACAGAATGTGACTGGCAGAACGGGTGTTGTATGTGGAGGATGAGGGCTGCACTAGATATCTCAGATAGGTGGGAGTGAGGCCTAAGAGGGTTTTATAAATAAGCATCAACCAGTGGGTCTTGTGAAGGGTATACAGAGATGACCAGTTTACAGAGGAGTATAGAGTGCGGTGTGTCCTATAAGGAGCATTGGTGGCAAATCTGATGGCCGAACGGTAAAGAACAATTGAAGGGGTTTGTATAGTTGTCTAATGTTGGTGGGGCATATTATTCTGTTTAAGTGTTACTCCTGAATCAATATGAATTTAACCAAGCTGAGATTTACTTTGACGTCCAAAGTGCAGGAATACAAGTGTGGCGGCGTAGCAGAAATATCATAATGCTGTGAACCAAGAGGTTGTGAGTTCAAATCCCAGATAAAGACACATTGAATAATAATTACCTTATAAATAAACATACAATGTAGTCAAATATGTAAGATGAAAGCACTGTGTGTGTATCATAGACACACTTGATATTTTCATAAATGCCACGTGAAGTGATCTAAAAACACATACATTCAAATGTGAAATGTCACGTGTGAAATGTCAAGTGTTCCAAGAACTTGTTTTCACGGTCTGAAATGTCACGTGAAGTGTTCCAAAAACCAGGGCACAACTTTCACTGGGGATGGTGGTGACATACCCCCCCCCCCACATTCTGAAATTCAATTTTTGTCCCCCCTGTTGGAATGTGATCCAAAACAAGGAAACAGTGTGCTTTCTAGGTAGGCTGTTTGGAGTGTTTACCCGATGCGGACACCACAGAGCGGACTGACAGGCTGTGTGAAGGCAAAGCTTCTGGAAGGCTGGCTAGGCCAGCACAGGAGAGTTGAGCATAGTTCAGTGTGTTCAGCATTGCGCTCTTTCACCGAGTTGTAATAGGAACAGAAACTGGCTACTCTTTAGTTGACTGATGTAGCTGGAAAGGTAACCGCTGTTAACTTAACAGAAAAAAAACGAAACTAGTGTTTATTCGCAGTGCTGAGCTATTATTGTAACTGACATGTAACTTTAGCTAATGTTTCATCCCTTCTCGACTGAGGTAAATGGATAAGCTACGCTAGTGAGTTGCTGACTTGCTGCACCCTCGACAACTACTGTGATTATTATTATTTGACCATGCTGGTCATTTATGAACATTTGAACATCTTGACCATGTTCTGTTATAATCTCCACCCGGCACAGCCAGAAGAGGACTGGCCACCCCTCATAGCCTGGTTCCTCTCTAGGTTTCTTCCTAGTTTTTGGCCTTTCTAGGGAGTTTTTCCTAGCCACCGTGCTTCTACACCTGCATTGCTTGCTGTTTGGGGTTTTAGGCTGGGTTTAYGCTGGGTTTCTGTACAGCACTTTGAGATATCAGCTGATGTAAGAAGGGCTATATAAATAAATTTGATTTGATTTGATAGTGAGTAGCTACCACAGCCAATTCAGCATAGCCTCTAGTTATCTGTCAGATGGTAATAATAACCACCTCATATCGCTATCTAACAGCAGTTGTTTGTATGGACACGTTTTGTAGCCTTTGTTTTGTCACGTTTCAGAAGTAAATTAACTTGGCAAACTTTCGCCAATTGATGTACCGTTAGAGAGAAAGCTGGCCTTTTTTCCTCAATCAAACTAGACCTGAATCAAATGATTGAAGATTGCTATTCTGACTTTTGTCAGTGCAATGTGAGTTGTATTAGTCAGTATGTCTATTATTTTAGGTGTATGTGACACAGCTCACTTGCAAGCCCTGGTCCCAGCAACTTTGCGCCCTATAGGTAATATCAAATGTGATATGAGTGATGAAATATGAGTGATCAATATTTAAGCCTATTTCTAGGCAATGTAGTAGACTATAGCCTAATAATAGGCCTATTTAGGAAGTACATTTCCTTGGAAAGATAACTGTTCAGTGCTTCTCCGCCCATGTATACATAGGCTCTAGCCAACTCTATTTAATTGAGACCACACACGCACCTGATCTCGCAGGCATGGCTACTGAACTGGAGGCAGCAAGAATGATGACAGCAACACTTTCTACATTTTAGGAAGACGATTTGCAGGCAGAGACAAATAAATGGCTAATCCATACTTATTGGAAATGAAAAGGCACATCGCTCGCTAACCATAGTAGCCTAACCTATGTTCATATAATTTCAGACATAAATCACCATAGAATGTATTATCTACCAGTGAAACTGAATATCATGCACTCAGAAATTGTATTATTTTTCTGGAGGTGTAAAGCAGAAAAGGGGACATATTTGCAGATGTTGTGGTCTTGTGTAGCCTGGCTGAATTCTGGCAAACAGTATGTTCTTTTATCTCAGCATGTCTACAGATTCTCCCTTCTCCCTGTTAACTTMGAAATGTTGATACTGGACACTGTTATCAGAAGAAACTATGTAACCTAGCTAGAGGCTAATAAATGCATTACCATTAATTGGAAGGTTGGTTAGATTTGTTTTAAGATTAAGGGTATATTGTGCAGCTTTTATAAGGTCTGGATGCCTTATATGGAATACTGTACGACAAAAGGAGTCTATATTGAAAACATGGCCACGTCAGGGGAGATTTAGGCAATCCCTAGCTGCTGGGCTGCCCAGTCCTGGCCCTGCTGTACTGTTGTCACTCTGGCCTTGGCCTTACAAACCTGAAACCAATAATGAATGTTTCACTAAGATTCTAAAGCTGAGTGGGGTGTGTTGGGGCGCTACAGGGCCGTGGACCCCTAGGGGCAGGACGTGATGACCCAACTATATTGTGTGCATTAAAAATAGCTTTACAGTACTATTAGGCCTATGAGATGAATTGTATGGAGGGTGTACTGTTTCTGTATGTTAATGTGTAGGTGTACAGTGCATTCGGAAAGTATTCAGACCCCTTGACTTTTTCCACATTTTGTTACGTTACAGCCTTATTCTAAAATTGATTAAATATTTTTTTCATGTTGTGTTTTTTTTTACATTTTAGCAAATGTATTAGAAAAATATCACATTTACTTAAGTATTCAGATCATTTACTCAGTACTTTCTTGAAGCACCTTTGGCAGCAATTACAGKTTTGAGTCTTCTACGGTATGACGCTACAAGCTTGGCACACATGTATTTGGGGACTTTCTCCCATTCTTCTCTGCAGATCCTCTCAAGCTCTGTCAGGTTGGATGGGGAGCTTTGCTGCACAGCTATTTTTAGGTCTCTCCAGGGATCTTCGATCGGGTTCAAGTCCAGGCTTTGGCTGAGCCACTCAAGGACATTCAGAGACTTGTCCCGAAGCCACTACTACGTTAGCTTGACTTTGTGCATAGGGTCGTTGTCCTATTAGAAGGTGAACATTCGCCCCCAGTCTGAGGTCCTGAGCGCTTTGTAGCAGATTTTCATCAAAGTTCTCTCTGTACTTTGATCTGTTCATCCTTGCCTCAATCCTGATTAGTCTCCCAGTCCCTGCTGCTGAAAAACATCCCCACAGCATGATACTGCAACCACGATGCTTCACCGTAGGCATGGTGCCAGGTTTCCTCCAGAGGCGACGCTTGGCATTCAGGCCAAAGAGTCACATTTTGGTCTCATCAGACCAGAGAATCTTGTTTGTCATTGTCTGAGAGTCTTTAGGTGCCTTTTGGCAAACTCCTAGCGGGCTGTCATGTGGCTATTACTGAGGAGTGGCTTCCGTCTGGCAACTCTACCATAAAGAGATGGTTGTCCTTCTGGAAGGTTCTCCCATCTCCAAAGATTAACTCTAGAGCTCTGTCAGAGTGACCATCGGGTTCTTGGTCACCTCCCTGACCAAGGCCCTTCTCCCTCGACTGCTCAGTTTGGCCGGGCAGCCAGCTCTAGGAAGAGTCTTGGTGTTTCCAAACTTCTTCCATTTAAGAATGATGGATACCACTGTGTTCTTTGGGACCTTCAATGCTGCAGAAATGTTTTGGTACCCTTCCCCAGATCTGTGCCTCGACACAACCCTGTCTCAGGGCTCTACGGACAATTCATTCGATCTCATGACTTGGTTTTTGCTCTGACATGCACTGTAAACTATACGACCTTATGTATACAGGTGTGTGCCTTTCCAAATCATGTCCAATCAATTTAATTTTCCATCGGTGGACTCCAATCAAGTTTCAATGGAAACAGGATGCACCTTAGACTCAATTTCGTGTCACATAGCATAGGGTCTGAATACTTACTGAATAAGATATTAATAAAATAATAACATTTCTAAAAACCTGCTTTCACTTTGTCATTGATGGGTGTTGTGTGTAGATTGCTGAGGAATATGTTTAAAAAAAATCTATTTTAACAATAAGGCTGTAACACAACAAAATGTGGAAAAAGTAAAGGGGGTCTGAATACTTTCCGAAGCCACTGTATGTGTGTTTTCATTCAACTTCTGTTTTCCAAACCTTTCCCTTGAGATATAATAAAAAAGATGGGAAGGATGTTGTGTTGGGAAGAGAGTTGAGTTATTGACTAGACTGGTGGGGGTTGGGCGTGTAGGCGGCTCGGCTTGGCTGGGCGGTCTGGCTGAAATTTGATATAGAGGATGACTTAAAGAAAATGTATTTGTAAGAGTTGTTCATTTGTTAGGCTATTGGTTAAAGGTGGATCTAGTGGATCTAGTTCAGTGGATCTAGTTCAGTCTTATCAAACACTGAAACATATTTAATAATCTCTCACCTAGCTTGATGACTGTGGGCATTTTTGCTTACTTTTTGTTGTTCTAAATAGAGATGGCTAGAAGGGCCATGGGTCATATTAGATTGTGTATAAATGCAGGAAATGTGGTTAGATGCCCCCCAAAAATGGGAGGGCCCCCAGACCCCCTACCAAGCTACTGTAAGTCCCCCTCTGCAAATAGCACTGCTGGGTGATTTAAAAATAATACTCTTAGCAAAAATGTGTATTTTTAATTAACAATATGTAGAAATCTATGAGTATAGAAAGGTTCCGAACTTTTGTGATACATCACAGCACATTTGAAAAATATATGGAAAATCAAAACTGGATGGTGTTCAGAGATAGATGGGAGGGGTTGAAGGTAGCTGAAGGATGGGATGAAAAACAAACAAAATAGAAATATTGTAAAATATACTGTGTCCGTAAAATGTATATCGTATGTATAAGCTGGAAGTAGAAGCCTAAATGTTGTTGTCCATTAGTTTACTCCAATTAGGGGAGGGATGGTAGAGTTAGGGGAAAATAATAAAAGAAAATATATTTTGAAAAATATATATATATTTACAAAAAATATATATGGGGGATTGGAAATTATGCAGTCAATTACATTGATGGAAGCCATAATCTATCTGTCTAATTAAAGAATTAAAGCTGGTTTTTGTTATTTTGTTATTATTATATCCCCCCACTTCTAAAACCAAAGTTGCGCCCCTGCCAAAAACACATGTTTTTTTTGCATGTGTGTGTGTGTGTGTGTGTGTGTGTGTGTGTGTGTGTGTGTGTGTGAATGTTGGACATGTTCGCTCAATCAGAGACACAGTTGTGACAGTGGTATGGTAGTCGTGGGGTAGAGGCTTAGTGGGCCCATCATTTTTATTCCCAGCACCCAGACCTCCATAGGCTTGTTACAACTAACCCTGACCTTTGCAGCCATTAGCTATCTTCAATTTTAGCTACATGTTCAAACTTTAGCATTGCCCTATTTAAATCAAATATATCTACACACATTGGTTATAAACCTGATATAAGTTTGATGAATCTAACGTCAAAGTAGGTGATGCCATCGCAAAATTTGGTTAAAAAAAATACTTTCTGACCTCAAAATCAAATTTCTGTCAATAAAATCTGCAGTCTATAACAAGGGCTGTGGTCCAAACACTTAAAAGACACACCCTATCCCCTCAGTCCTCAAATTAAGTGGACACTTCTGATGATGTATCACTTCGTCTGGCGAGTATACACTTGCAGGGCAAGGGGCGAGGGAGGAAGGAATGATTTTTAAATGGACCACCCTTGGCCGGAAATTCGTCACTCACGCGATGATTTCAGCCACCAGTAGCTTGTGGGTGCTTTATATGCACTACAGTCAATTATGAGTGCATGTCTACTTATATTAAATATATAATTATTAATATACGCCTACTGTATGATAGCTAGCAAATTAATTAGCTAACTAACGTTAGCCTGCCTAGCTGGAACTTCTGAAGAAGGAAAATGTTTTATTTCTACAACTTCGAAAAGATAACCAAACAAAACATATTTACATTTTACGAGGCATGTTTGTGCCGTCATGTGCATTAGTAGCACAATTTCTAACTTATTTACATTCGTTTTTACTTACACTTGTATGTTGACTTCTCCATTGATGTTGTTTTTAAGTTTTCGCTGACTTTTCTTAGTGGATGTACAGTCGTCGCGAATTGAATTATGGGGAGTTTCAGGCCCCGAAATGAACATAATTGTACACTCCCAAAGCCGACTAAAAATTAGGGCTGGGGGGCTTAAGTTGCAAACTTCCCTTGGCTAATCATTTGGACCGCCCTCCAAGATGGCGACGGGCATTCCCCCAAGGGCATAAGGCGAGGGTAGGTGGACGAGGGTGTGTCTTTTAAGTGTTTGGACCGCAGGCAAGGTTATGCTTCTTCACATGAGGGTTGAGGACTAAACTGACCATGTGCACAGTGAGTCACATGATTCTAACTTGTTCCCGATTGGAGATATTGAGAGTGTACAATCCTGTGTTACAACCATCCCTGGTCTCCCCACTGACACCTCAAATGTTCTACTGCTTGAGCTTCTGTTCCTCTTATATAATATTTTCTCAAAAGTATTGTGGAGCTCCTGCACCTAAACATAAACAGTACCAACACCCAAACCTATTTCAGTCCAAGTCAAGCACTGATAAGAAACAGGTAGGCCTCTTTCATGACGTTTCAACTGGATCAGAGCATGACATGTTMCCCTTTCACGCTGAGTGGTTATCGAAAGGGAGACAGCTGGAAAGATTTTTCAAATACATTGAGGAACTATTGTCATTCTCAATGGATGTAAAAACAGACGTTGTTTGCTTGCCGTTTGAGGTGAAGAAAACATTACTTTGAGAAGCTCCACAGGTCATTAGTGGTGGTGCATTAAGCCAATCCGAAATACTATAATTTGTGCACAGGCCAGATAGCCTACAGGCCTATTTCTAAGCTACTCAGGTGCACATCCTTATTCAACATTGACTGGAGCGCTTCAAACAAAAGACAATGACTAAATTGAATTGACAAAATTTGATGAAATAAACTAAAACTTGTTTCTCACAAGTGTTGCATGGGTTGTGCGCTCTGCAAACAATGTGTCCACTCCGACAATGAGAAGGGTASAAGGAACAATAATATATTGAATGCATTAACAGAAATTACCATAACCAAACAAACACTGTAGATTAGAAATTATAGGAATTAACGGTAAATGTACTACTAGCAAACAATTCACACAATGAAGTTATGAAACAATGAATGTGCACAAATTGGTGGGAGAGATCGCATTCTAGCGAGAGAAGTGCATTGTGCATCTGGGCGCTGATGTCTACATTGGCCATGCACCGCTTACGGTGATACGGCCTCTGCAGAAATCAGGGCATTCATACTTCTTGCTCATCGCCGAGCAGTGCAGAGCTGTTGCCAAGGAAGTTGTCAAGGAAGTGAGTTTGTGTTTATACAGGATGTTCCGCCCCCACCTACTGTCAACCAATCATGTCAATGCGGAGCTATACAGAGCCCTCGACATTGTTACAACATTTGGGAGCCATATGACGGTGCGGTATAGATCTCAATTTCGCCTCTGCATGCCTCTGGAGGCTCGCAATTGCGTCACACCCTCCATATGGCGCCATCGACAACATTTTCGGATCAAGCATAAATAGTTTTTTAGTCTAGGCCTCCGCAATGGATTAGTTAACTGAGATGTGTGCAAATATATAAGATGCAAGATTGCGTCCCAACAACTGGGGTACCTAATGTGTCCAAGGCGAATGTGCAGAGTTCTTGTAAAGACAGGATTGAACCTCTTGGACTGTGCCTTTAATGAGTGGCGACAGGTATGGCCATACAGTCTGGCGAGTGTGGGGCTGTCTGCCAGAGAGCAGCTAACGGAATGTCGCAAGCCACCAACAGTATAGCGAAGAGGAAGAAGGAAACATACCGGTTACCCAGATTTCCTAATCCTAAACAGTAGAGCAGCTATGTGTCTGGTCTGTCTTGCCCCAACTCCGAGGAGGAAGGGTTATAAAGAACAGAATATTTCCCCAACCGCTCGCCCCCGTGAGGGGAGGTAGAGTGGTCAGTGGCCGGACTGCGTGAAACAAGCACAGGTGTAGGGACGAGGAAGACGCCTAAGCGTTGTAGACTTGGGAGTACCAAATAGGTGTATAGGGCTCCCGGGCCTGAAAAGGGCGCAGTTTCCCCCTCCCCTTTATTGAACCAGAAAGTATACATAATTAAATACTGGGCTAAGGGAGTCTTGTAGTGAGACAGAAAAAGCCTGTGCCTAGGTTTCATTCCCTGCTCCGCTCACCTAGAGTGATGGCACCCCCTGGAGGAGAACCAAGGGGGTGCACTAATGAGTCTGTTCTATGGTGTTCGGTTGCGCGCAATAGACATATTGAGTCAAAGTGCATGGGAAGAGGGCCATGATAGACGGCAAATGTCAATCAGTCATCCTGCTCCGTTTGTCACAACCGACCTGAGGGGTAGTGGGCATACACTGACTTCTACCCCTGGCTGGAACCTGAAAAGGTGCCGAGGGGAGAGCCTAAGGGAGAAGAGCACTTGGGGGTAAGGAGACCACATGTCCCAGATTGTGTGGGACAGTCTGGCATTTTGTCCCTTTGTCCTATAACCAAACAATCATGTCCTGCAGTTTATCAGCAAATTAAAACCACTAATTTACAATAAAAGGTTGATTTGTCCAATTACCGTGCGACCGGCAGTCAGACATTCCACGTTGCACTTATGAGAAGATATATATCATAAGGATTTGGTACTGGTGATGTTAAACACTCCAGTCATTGTTGAGATCTGATATTCTGTAGGCCAGTATGTCATATCATTAAACAACCACTTTTGTCAAATCCTTTCAGGCTAAATTCCAGCTAAACATGGAGAGGACAGTTAAAGCTGCAATATGTAACTTTTTAAGCACCCCGACCAATTTCACATAGAATAGTGAGTTATAGATCTTTTATTCTCATTGAAAGCAAGTCTGAGAAATGGTATATCTGTTCTATGTGTGTTATTTCTATACTTCCCAATCTTCTGTTTTGTTTTTACGTCTTTTACTTTCAGTTTTGTACACCAGCTTCAAACAGCTGAAAATACAATAGTTTTGGTTATGTAAAATATATTTCACAGGGGTTTAGATGGTATAATGACTCTCTACTCTATACTTGCTTGTTTGGGGCTACACTAGTTCATTTAGCAGACAAGATTTGTTTAGAATTCTGTGACATTATTTTATATTATTTTATAGTATGAAGAATACAATTGAACATATCTGAATTAAACAGAAAGGATATATTCTCCAAACGATTTGAGGGAGTATGCACATGCGGCTATTCCAGCAGGCTCCAGACTGCGTATGGTAATAGTTGAATAACCCTGACATATATTATTATACTTCTTTCTCTGTGACCAGGCTGCTTGTTGCATTGTAATGACAAAGGTTAGGAGAATTAGGTTAAGGTTAGGAAAATGGTTAGGGGAAGGGTTAGCTAAAATGCTATAGCTGTCCCCGATGCGACTTGAACATGTAACCTTTGGATTGTTAGACAGTTGCGATATATTAGTTTGTCTAAAGCAACCAGACCATTTGACATATCATATGTCTTGGAGGTCCACAAAAATATGTATAATATCCTTCGTATGGCTCTAAGGCCAGCCTGGATATGCACAGTTGTGGACTTATTATTAGGCAGAAGAAGCAATTGCCTCAGGCCTCACATCATCAAGGGGCATAATTGAAGAAAAATAATACTAATACTTCAAATAAAAATAAATCTCCGCTTGAGGCTCGGCTTCTGCCTGGGGCTTCTAAATCACTAAGTCCCCCCCTGGATAGCAACAACACATGCATGACATTCTCATAAACGAACATGTGCATTCAGGCACAAACATACAGACATCTCTGTCTTTATCTTATACACATGTGTGCACAGCTTTCAAGTGCAGCCTTGGTAAACACATAATTAAACCATATCACATAACTGTCCAATCAGTAAAAGCCTGTCTCTGTGTACCGTCAGGTTCAGCACATGCAAGAAGAGAACATAGGCGCTTTATTACAGTAGACCCAGAGCCATTTATAGTGCCTTCAGAAAGTATTCACACCTCTTGACTTTTTCCACGTTTAGTTGTATTACAAGGTAGGATGAACATTTATTTAATTGTAATTTTTTGTCAACGATCTACACAAAATAATCTGTAATGTCAAAGTGAAAGAAAAATTATAACATTTGTAAAAAAAAAAGAAAGAAAAATATAACACTAATATACAGTATCTTGATGAAATAATTATTAAACTCCCTGAGTCAATACATGTTAGAATCAGCTTTAGCAGTGATGAGTCTGTGAGTCTTTCTGGGTAAGTCTCTAAGAGCTTTGCACACCTGGATTGTACAATATTTGCACATTATTCTTTACAAAATTATTCAAGATCTGTCACGTTGGTTGTTGATCATTGCTAGAAAGCAATTTTRAAGTCTTGCTATAGATTTTAAAGCCGATTTAAGTTAAACTGTGTAGCTAGGCCACTCAGGAACAGTCAACGTCATCTTGTTAAGCAACTCCAGTGTATAATTGGCCTTGTGTTTTAGGTTATTGTTGAAAGGTGAATTTGTCTCCCAGTGTTTGTTGGAAAGCAGACTGAACAAGGTTTTCCTCTAAGATTTTGCTAGTGCTTAGCTGTATTCCGTTTCTTTTTATCCTTAAAAAATTCCCTTGTCCTTGCCGATGACAAGCATACCCATAACATGATGCAGCCACCACCATGCTTGAAAATATGAAGAGTGGTACTGGATTTGTCCCAAACATAACACTTTGTATTCTTGGACATAATGTTAATAATGTTAACCTTCAGGCTCTGATCAGGCCCTACACCCAAACAAGGGCACTGCGTTCATCCACCTCTGGCCTGCTCGCCTCCCTACCTCTGAGGAAGTACAGTTCCCGCTCAGCCCAGTCAAAACTGTTCGCTGCTCTGGCACCCAATGGTGGAACAAACTCCCTCACGACGCCAGGTCAGCGGAGTCAATCACCACCTTCCGGAGACACCTGAAACCCCACCTCTTTAAGGAATACCTAGGATACGATAAAGTAATCCTTCTAACCCCCCCCCCCCCTCCCTAGAATTAGATGCACTATTGTAAAGTGGTTGTTCCACTGGATATCATAAGGTGAATGCACCAATTTGTAAGTCGCTCTGGATAAGAGCGTCTGCTAAATGACTTAAATGTAAAATGTAAATGTAAATGTTAATTTCTTTGACACATTGTTTGCAGTTTTACTTTAGTGCTTTATTGCAAACAGGATGCATGTTTTGGAATATTTTTTATTCTGTACAACCTTCCTTCTTTTCACTCTGTCATTTAGGTTAGTATTTTGGAGTAACTACAATGTTGATCCATCCTCAGTTTTCTCTTATCACAGCCATTAAACTCTGTAACTGTTTTAAAGTCACCATTAGCCTCATGGTGAAATCCCTGAGCGGTTTCCTTCATCTCCGGCAACTGAGTTAGGAAGGGCACTTGTATCTTTGTAGTGACTGGGTGTATTGATACACCATCCAAAGTGTAATTAATAACTTCACCATGCTCAAATGGATATTCAATGCCTGCTTTATATTTACCCATCTATCAATAGGTGCTCTACTTTGCGAGGCGTTGGAAAACCTCCCTGGTCTTTGTGGTTGAATCTGTGTTTGAAATTCACTGCTCGACTGAGGGACCAGTGGGGTACAGAAATTAGGTAGTCATTCAAAAATCATATTAAACACTACTACTGCACACAGAGTGAGTCTATAACACAAATTTTGTGACTTGTTAAGAACATTTTTACCCTTGAACTTATTTAGGCTTGCCATAACACAGGGGTTGAACACTTATTGATTGACTCAAGACATTTCAGCTTTTCATATTTTTTTTGTTTGTAAAAATGTCTAAAAACATAATCCCACTTTGACATTATGGGGTACTGTGTGTAGGTCAGTGACACAACATCTCAATTGAAACCATTTTAAATTCAGGCTGTAACTAATCAAAATGTGGAAAAACTCAAGGGCTATGAATACTTTCTTAAGGTACTGTACATACCGCTCTGAGTAGACCTAATTTGAGCTCTTGCCACAGATTGAAATGCAGTAAATACAGTCAGGTTCAAACATCTGAGTCACTCACCCAGGAGCCTTTGATAGACTGAGCTCTTACCACGTCTGTCATTGGTCAGTAGACCGCTTCAGAGGGCACCAGGAGAAGTCGACTCCATGACAACAGATTTAGCCCATCCATTGCTAGGCAACTAATCCGGTGGTCATGGAGTGGGTCAATGATGGCTAATTATCGGATGCTTATCTCTTTGCAGAGGTTAACCATTCCACTAAATGCATTTTTCAGAACACTATTTTGTAACTGATAATGTGCACTTTTTCATGTCACAGAATATTTGATTATGTGCTTTCAGTTATTGATAAACAGAAAATGTCTTTTGGACTTTCTGCATTATAAACAAGTATGCACCCAGCCATAGAGGGTGGGAGTGCCGGTCGAGGTCTACACTATTTGTATTCTATAACACAGGGAATTAATGTGGCAAAATGACTATGGCCACTTCTAATAATATACCTTAATAGATCTACAGTACATCAGGGTCAGAGAGAAGTAAGCTCTATAGTGGGAATGACACTTGTTTAGATTTGTTTGGGTGACATCAAATCGAGGAGCAGAATCTTCTGAAGCCGTAGTTATTCATTTTCATGGAAACTCTCTGGTGCCCACTGTGGTTGAATTAGTTTGATGTCATATTCCTATTTTCGAAATGCACAAGGTTTACCGGTATGTCTGGACTGGACTGACTGACTGCATAGTTGTCATCCAGCCATGTGTCTGCACTCTGAAGGAAATGGATTTGCACATGACATGATGCATTTGTAGGCTCAGTATCAAAGGGGTTATGAAACCACCTGGATGATCCCTACTGCCAGTGTACATCTGCATCTCAGCTAACTATCACATCGTTTTCTGTATCTATCAATACATAGTTCAACCACATCATGGGGTAAAAAATATCCCTATATCTTCAGAAATAAATCAACTAGATGTTTTCCAGTGAACAACTGCAGATGCCAGAGAGGCCCATCCTTCCTAGCTCCAATCGAATTTAAAAAATGTGGTTATCTGTTGCTGCCAATCTCCATCGGAAATTACTGATGGGAAACATGCAACGACCAGCGCCTTTGTCTAATCTGCAGCTATCAGGAGATGAGGAGGCCAGATAGAGCCTTCCCTGTGACGCTAGAGCACTGATAACCTGGGGACAGGCTGCCAAACACATCCAGTCAAATTAATGGGTGATTTTTCTCATCAGCTGTGCTCCCTATCTCCTCACACAGCCTGTTCTGCTGGCTGGCTGCACAATATGCCAACATCACCACACTGCTTATTCAGTCTGGGAAGACAGGCACTGTTAATTAACTGACTGAGGAGAATTGCAGAGAGAGATTTGGGTGGTATTGTGAGCTATGGTATCCTCAATTCTTTCCTCAAACACAAAGACGGTAGCTAGAGAAGTAGCACAATGTCACACACTCTCTTACTGTGGCAATATTGGCATTTATCTATTAAACTGAGCATTTCATTTCACAATGGTGGAGAGGTTTACCTGAGTACATTTAACATGAATTATATACATATAAATATGAATAATATTTAATCATTAAATGTGTACATTTCTGACAGAAAATGAGCATGAGGAATAGTGTAATTTTGATTAGAAATAATAGACCAGTAGGGGGCTCTCTCTCATTACCTAGCCAGCTTCTACAGAGCAGTGTACTGTGTAGTGTAGGCTACTACCCAACAGCAGAAAATAAGGCCTCAAAGAGTCTCTTTGAAAGACTACTCAAATCTGTGCCTGTCCTACCCCAGGTGATAGGCTTGATCACAGTGATGGGGAGTAGTGAACTATACTGAACAAAAAAAGAACGCAACATGCAACAATTACAGTTTGCGACACGGGGCCGTGCATTACCATGCTGAAACATGGGGTGATGGCGGCGGATGAATGGCACGACGATGGGCCTCAAGATCTCATCACACTATCTCTGTGCATTCAAATGTCCATCGATACAATGAAATTGTGTTCGTTGTCCATAGCTTATGCCTGTCCATACCATAACCCCACCATGGGGCAGTGGTGGAAAAAGTACTCAATTGTCATACTTGAGTAAAAGTAAAGATAACTTAAAATGACTCAAGTAAAAGTGAAAGTCACTCGTGTAAAATATTACATGATATATTACATACAAATATTACATACATTTGTTTTAAAATATATTTAATAAGAATCAAAAGTAAATGGAATTGCTAAAATGTACTTACGTATCAAAAGTAAAAGTATAAACCATTTCAAATTCTTTATATTAATGTACTCAGATGGCACAATTAGATTTTCTTGTTTTATTGATGGATAGCCAGGGGCACACTCCAACACTTAGACATCATTTACAAACAAAGCATTTGTGTTTAGTGAGTCCGTCAGATCAGGGGTAGTAGGCATGACCAAGGGATGTTCTCTTGATAAGAGTGTGAATTGGACCATTTTCCTGTCAAATTGTAAGGAGTACTTTTGGGTGTCAGGGAAAATGTAAAAAGTACATTATTTTCTTTAGGAATGTAGTGAAGTAAAAGTTGGCAAAAATATAAATAGTAAAGTAAGGTACAGATACCCCCCAAAACGACTTAAGTAATACTTTAAAATATTTTTACTTAAGTGTTTTACACCACTGCCATGGGGCAGTCTGTTCACAATGTTGACATCAGCATGCCGCTCGCACACACAACGCAATACACGTGGTCTGCGGTTGTGAGGCCGGTTGGATGTACTGCCAAATTCTCTAAAACAACTTTGGAGGCGGCTTATGGTAGATAAATTAACATTACATGATCTGGCAACAGCTCTGGTGGACATTCCTACAGTCAAAATGCCAATTGCACACTCCCCTCAAAACTTGAGACATCTGTGGCATTGTGTGATAAAACTGCACATTTTAGAGTGGCCTTTAATTGTCCCAAGCACAAGGTGCACATGTGTAATAATCATGCTGATTAATCAGCTTCTTGATATGCTACACCTGTCAGGTGGATGGATGATCTAGGCAAAGGAGAAATGCTCTCTAACAGGGATATAAACAAATTTGTGCACACAATTTGAGAGAAATAAGCTTTTCGTGCATATGGAACATTTCTGGGATTTTTTATTTCAGCTCATGAAATATATGACCAACACTTTACATGTTGCATTTATATTTTTGTTCAGTGTACATGTAGTTCAACCAGTAATTGAATCACATTTTGCTGTAGCTTGGTGGTAGTTGAACTAAATTCAAATCTTGGTAGTGTTTTCAGTAAGCTACACCACTACATGGCCGAAAAGTAATTAACTACTGGAACTACACACTACTTTTTTTGTGAACAGAAGATATGGGTACAGTAGGCAATATTTCCTTTCTTTTCTGGCATCAGACCTGTCAAATTTTTACTTGAAACCTAGTTTTTATGGTAAAAAATAAATATAATTTTTCTTTGTTAAAATGCTCTAATTTTTACCCCTATTTCTACCCAATCTTGTGATATAAAATTACTAGTTACAGTCTTGTCCTATCGCTGCAACTCCCGTACAGACTCGGGAGAGTCGATAATCGAGAGCCATGCGACCTCCAAAACACAACCCTGCCAAGCCACACTGCTTCTTGAGACACTACCCGCTTAACCCAGAAGCCAGCCACACCAATGTGTCAGAGGAAACACCGTACAACTGGTGACCAAAGTCAGCGTGCATGCGCCCGGCCCGCCACAAGGAGTCACTAGAGCGCGATGGGACAAGGACATTCCGGCCGCCAAACCCTTCCCTAACCCGTGTCTCCCGGTCGCGGCCGGCTGCAACACAGCCTGGGATCGAACGCGGGTCTGTAGTGACGCCTCTAGCACTGCGATGCAGTGCCTTGGACCGTTTTTTATCTTTAATAGGCTAAATTACACATTATGTTAACATCTGACTCCAGAGACCTGTTCTGCAATTTGTGGTCTTTGACATTTCGGATTTAAATATGATAATTTTTCAGGAAGTAGTTTGGATGTAATTAACTACTTTCTCAAATTAACTTTAGTTTAGTAAACTATATGTTTATTAAGGGTAGCTTTAGTGTATCTTAACTTCTTCCAGTGTGAAGTAGCTTGGTAGCTTGTTAAACTATAATTTCAGAGTAGCTTCCCGAAGCTGGTATTGCACATATTGCTATAGATGGTGACTCACTGTGCTGAGCTGGCATCTTACTGTAACAGGAATTGACAATGCTGACTGGAGGCCTATCATTGGCAATGATGGAGATGGGACAATTTTGTTGGTTGATTACTATTTTAGGCCTATCTGCGCTGGTGGCACAAACCAGGTTCTCTCCCCTCTACAGAGCACACAGGTCCACCGCTATGAGTCTTGCTCTGTGGGTCTCCCCCTGTGTGGGTATGATTTAACTCATATTTACAGTAATAGCAGTGTGCTGGAAACAGGCTCAGGGGCTCCGGGCTTCTCTCTCTGAAGGACTCCGACTCGCTTTAATCCTTACAAAACCACTAATGGAACGCCTCATGACCTGTTCTACTCCAGCGAGCTCATTCACACGGTACACACACACACACACACACACACACACACACACACACACACACACACACACACACACACACACACACACACACACACACACACACACACACACACACACACACACACAGAATAAGTGCATGCTGGTGTCCACTGAAAGTAAGGCAGATATTTATTACCTCACCCATTCCCCGTCATGTGTGTAATGGATTGATATCTGCAGGTTGTACAGTTTATTCTGTTCTCTTTATAACAGTAACAGTTAGTGAAATAAATCTAGGTCTCTCCAGTGGCGGCTCGCCCACTAGGGCATTAGGGGTGGTGCCCGGCTTTTGATTGGTCCCATTTAAAATGTTAAAAAACTACAAATAATAATACTCACTATATATACACTGAACAAAAATATATAAGCAACATGTAAAGTGTTGTTCCCATGTTTCATAAGCTGAAATAATAGATTTCAGAAATGTTCCAAACATACAAAAACCTTATTTCTCTCAAATTCTGTGCACAAATTTGTTTACGTCCCTGTTAGTGAGCATTTTTCTTTTGCCAAGATAATCCATCCACGTGATAGGTGCGAGCGGTTTGCTGATGTCAACGTTGTGAACAAAGTGCCCCGTGGTGGCGGTGGGGTTATGGTATGGGCAGGCATAAGCATTTTATCAATGGCAATTTGAATGCATAGAGATCCCATGTCGAGATCATGAGACCCGTTGTTGTGCCATTCATCCACCACCATCACCTCATGTTTCAGCATGATAATGCACGCCCCCAAGTCGTAAGGATCTGTACACAATTTCTGAAAGCTGAAAATGTCCCAGTTCTTCCTTGGCCTGCATACTCACCAGACATTTCACTCATTGAGCATGTTTGAGATGCTCTGGATCAACGTGTAAGATAGCGTGTTCCAGTTCCCACCAATATCCAGCAACGTCGCACAGCCATTGAAGAGGAGGGGGACAACATTCCAAAGGCAACAATCAACAGCCTGATCAACTCTATGCGAAGGAGATGTGTCGCACTGCATGAGGCAAATGGTGGTCACAACATATACTGACTGGTTTTCTGATCCACGCCCCTACCTTATTTTTAAAGGTATCTGTGACCAACAGATGCATATCTGTATTCCCAGTCATTTGAAATCCTTAGATTATGGCCTAATTTTTTTATTTTTATTGACTGATTTCCTTATATGAACTGTAACTCAGTCAAATCTTTGAAATTGTTGAATGTTGCATTTATATTTTTGTTCAATATATTTTTGTTCAATATATACATACAGTATGTACACTACATGACCAAAACGATGTGGACACCTGCTCTTCGAACATCTCATTACAAAATCATGGGCATTAATATTGAGTTGGTACCCTTTGCTGCTATAACAGCCTCCGCTCTTCTGGCTTCCGATTTCCACAGCCGTCTAAGGCACTTTATCTCAGTGCTAGAGGCGTCACTACAGACCCTGGTTCGATTCCAGGCTGTATCACAACCGGCCGTGATTGGGAGTCCCGTAGGGCGGCGTGTGATTGGGAGTCCTGTAGTGCGGCGTGTGATTGGGAGTCCCATAGGGTGGCGCACAATTGGTCCAGTGTTGTTAAGGTTTGTCCGGGGTAGGCCGTAATTGTAAATAAGAATTTGTTCTTAACTGACTTGCCTAGTTAAATAAAGGTTAAATAAATAAATACAAAATTAAAAAAGGCTTTCCACTAGATGTTGGATCATCGCTGCGGGAACTTCCATTCAGCTACAAAGAGCGTTAGTGTGGTCGGGCACTGATTTTTAGAGACTAGGCCTGTGTCGCAGTTGGCATTCCAATTCATCCCAAAGGTGTTTGATGGGTTTGACATCATGGCTCTGTGCAGGCCAGTCAAGTTCTTCCTCACCAATCTCAAGAAATCATTTCTGTATGGACGTTGCTTTGAGCATGGGGGCATTGTCATGCTGAAACAGGAAATGGACTTCCCAAACTGTTGCCACAAAGTTGGAAACAGAAACAGAATAGTCTAGAATGTCATTATATTCTAGTGTTAAGATTTCCCTTCACTGTAAATAAGGGGCCTAGCCCAAACCATGCAAAACAGCCCCAGACCATTATTCCTCCTCCACCAAACTTTACAGTTGGCTACCTGCATTGGGGCAGGTAGCCTTCTTCTAAAATTGAATAAATATATAAATATTTTTTTCAATCTACACATAGTCAGAACTTCTGGGTCTGCTCTAGTCTCCCTCCCAATGAGTCTCTCATGCCAGACTGCTTACTTTCGCATGTGAGACTAGATCTGCTCTATCAGGTGTAGACGGAGCTAAATCAAAAAGCAAATTGTAATTAACTTGTAAATAAATAATCATAACAGTCATGGGAACCTGGGACCTGATGAACCTGACATATACATCCAACAAGAGTTGAAGGACAGAGGGATACACTAGCCAGAACCTTCTCATCGAGGATCTGGTAAGGACAAAAAAGCATGACGGTGGCTGGCCAATTTTTGGTTTTTCCCCACAGTACTCATCAGGTTCTACTGTAGGTTACAGTCTGACGTTGTTTTGTGGACTAAAAGAGCATAAAACCGGGGTGTCACAAAGCATGCTAAAATGATTTACCCAGCTTCTGTAATACATTTCTTTGTTGTAAAATTAACCATTTATATCTACCTTTAATAAGCAGCTAGCCACCTTTAATAAGCAGCTAGCCAGCTACAGCTAGCTGGTAGCTTGCTAGCTAGTTAGTTAGCCCATGTCAATTTCTTTCTAATGTAATATCTGACTAACTCYGAAATATTAAGTTATTTCAGAATGAAAGGTAACGGGCTAGCGCATCATGCTTTGTGACATTATGTTAGCTATCCCCAGTTAGATAATGTGTTTTGTAATAAATACCATTTAAAATAACACAAGCATATTGCTATTACGTTGTTACAACTAACTTCTTTCAAAACAGGGTTTCTCACAAACTCATAAGCAGATACTGAGACCCACACACACCCAGAGACAGATGGCTGACACAAACCCCACACAAACACTGATTAAAACAGGAAAGGCCTTGACCAACAGGGTGCTTGGGTCTGCATTTCACGAGATACTGAGACACACACACACCCAAGGACAGAGGGCTGGCACAAACCTTTCATAAACACTGATAAAACAGGAACATCTACGCACACACAAAATCTCCTCTTCAGGCTGAACATTTTACAGAGACACACAGAAATGTCAAAATAGGAACATCTACGCACACACCTAATCTCCTGTTTTAGCTGAACATTTCTGAAGACAAAGAACTCTACTCAGAGCCAATGGGACAGTGATACTAGCCTGAAGGGGACCTCGCCCAACTCATCAGGACCAACCAGAAGACCAGACCAGCCAGACTCAACCTACTTTATTACCTGTATAAAATACATTTGCACTATGTTTTCGGGGCTCTTTCCGACGGTTCCCTATGAGCCAGACAGAACGAGTCCGTGCACGCTTGTACCAGATATCTTTACTCTGAATAAACTGCCGCTTGTCATACAATTTACCACCTAGTCTGAATCGATCCTTGACCGGCTCACCCTTCTCCATATCCCAATATCAACAGTTTTCACTTATTGCATCTGCATGCTTGTTATGTTCTCCCTCGGTTGAATGCTTAAATTCTTGTTAATCTAACGGCACTGTCCAATTTACAGTAGCCATTACAGCGAAAGCATGCCATGCGATTGTTTGAGGACGGCGCCCCACATCAAAATATTTTCCCACCGGCACAGGTTTCATAAATTCACAAATAGCGATTAAATATTCACTTACTTTTTGAAAATCTTCCTCTTATTTCTCATCCAAAGGGTCCCAGCTTTAACATGTAGTGTCGTTTTGTTAGATAAAATCCTTCTTTATATCCCAAAAAGTCTGTTTAGTTGGCGCCATCGATTTGAGTAATCCACTCGTTCAACATGCAGAGAAAGGAATCTGAAAATCTACCGCTAAACTTTGTTTCAACAAGTTAAAATATGTTTCTATTTACTCCTCAGATATCCTACAATGTAATCAAACTATAATATTTCATACGGAAAGAATGCCCCTATACTTTTCATTTTTCTTTTGGATTTTCTCCTACGATATCTATTATGTTATAGTCTCCTACATTATTTTAACATTTCTACAAACTTCAAACTGTTTTCTTTCCAATGGTACCAATGATGTACATGTCCTGGCTTCGGGGCCTGAGCAACAGGCAGTTTACTTTGGGCGCATCAGTCAGGCGGAAATTGAGTAAAAAGGGGCCTAGCCCTGAYAAGCAGCTAGACGCTAGCTTCTGAGTTGGGTGCCGGAGCTACTGAACTTCAACTAACACTTAGAAATTAGTCTCATCCAGATGACTTTAGGACATTGCAAAAAGCTCCTGGGGAAAATACTTTTGCAAAAGAAATGCCAAAAATTGTCAGTTATCTTCCTCATCATTATCTTAAATACCAGTAACCACCCTAGACTCAATCACCAGTCTAGACTGGAGGGCCTGGTACTATGATGCATTGGGACATTATTGAGATGACTAAATGGAAGTGAGAACATACTTTAAATTGGTGCAATTACTACAAAATAACTACAGAATATTTGGTAGGATATATTTATTAATCTCATGCATGAAATTAGCAAATAACCTCAAAGTTTGTCAAAAACAGAAACATGCCAAGATACAATCAAGACAGTACATCTAATAATTTAGGGTTTATGGAATTCATCTGTACAATATTTTATATTTCAGATTCTTCAAAGTAGCCATCCTTTGCCTTGATGACAGCTTTACACACACTTGGCATTCTCTCAAACAGCTTCATGAGACTTCATGCTTTTCCAACAGTCTTGAAGGAGTTCTCACATACGCTGAACACATGTTGGTTGCTTTTCCTTCACTCTGCGGTCCAACTCATCCTAAACCATCTCAATTGGGTTGAGGTCGGGTGATTGTGGAGGCCAGGTCATCTGATGCAGCACTCCATCACTCTCCTTGGTCAAATAGTCCTTACACAGCCTGGAGGTGTGTTTTGGGTCACTGTCCTGTTGAAAAACAAATGATAGTGGGGCTAAGCGCAAACCAGATGGCGTATCGCTGCAGAATGCTGTGGTAGCCGTGCTCGTTAAGTGTGGATGGAATTTCTGAATAAATCACAGACAGTGTCACCAGCAAAGCACCCCCACACCATCACACCTCCTTCTCCATGTGTCATGGTGGGAACCACACTCCGGTAGATCATCCGTTCACTTACTCTGCGTCTCACAAAGACACGGCGGTTGGAACCAAAAATCTCAAATTTGGACTCATCAGACCAAAGGACATCTTTGTCCATTGCTCGTGTTTCTTGGCCCAAGTAAATCTCTTCTTCTCATTGGTGTCCTTTGGCAGTGGTTTCTTTGCAGCAATTCGACCACGAAGGCCTGATTCACGCAGTCTCCTCTGAACAGTTTATATTGAGATGTGTCTGTTACTTGAACTCTGTGAAGCATTTATTTGGGCTGCAATCTGAGGTGCAGTTAACTCTAATGAATTTATCCTCTGCAGTTTAGGTAACTCTGGTTCTTCCTTTCCAATTAAAGTAATCGGATTACATTACTGAGTTTGGGTTAATCCAAAAGTTAGTTTACTGAATAAAATTTTGGACAGGTTTACATTTAGAAAGTTACCTACCCAACAAGCAGTTCTAAGGGGTTATGCGTAGGTAACTGAAAAGGGGTTGGGGGTTTGGAGGGGACTTTTTGTTTAAACTGATGATTATCTCCCTCCGTCTTTCTCCCTTTTAGTCTGTGGCGTTAGGTGGGGTGGCCCACCTGGTGAATTTCTGCAGTAGACACAGACACAGTAGACACAGACACTAACTAGCGCTCTCTCTCTCATATATATATACACACAGTTTTAGCCTACTTCTTAACTGCAGTCTCCAGCTGAGTGGGACACTGGCAGTCAGATGTAAGCAGCAGAGGACCCGAGGCAAGTAGTGGCAGGGAAACTGAGGTAGAGAAACATTGAAGGCTAAATGAAGAGTTGGAGTATTAAAGCTCTGCTGTCATGTATCTGCCTACCAAAAGGGTCATTAATCCATGCCCCAGTAAAGCTATAACTTAAACATCCCATCTGTGCATAGGAAACCAAAGCGCACATGCACACAAACAACCTTTTTATTTGGCTGTGTCAGGGCTATGCCTACTATGCCTACTAAGCAATCAAATAATATAATCTTGTCATGTAAAGCAATAACACACACACACACTTCTAGATCCCAGTGTGCCCCTATGAAGGTCATATCAGTGAGACTGTGGCACCTAGTCAAGGCCTTGTGGTTGCCTCAGTAACAGGTAGTGGTTCAGGGACAGAGCACTTTCTGGTCTAGGTTATAGACACCTAGGTTAGGACAAGAGGATTCTAATAACTTTTTGCATAAATGAAGAATTCAAAACAAAGCTTTTCTAGTTAGCAACAGCGCTGGTTCCATGAATCCGTCCATTTTCAAAATCTTGCGCATGTGAATACAACACATCATAACCTTTGTCATAACCTGGTCAGGGACACTAGGCTAAAGGAGGGAGATAGACAGAGGCTCCACACCTGAACCCTCCCTAGCATGACACTGATCAGAGGTTGCAGTCTCAACCTTTGCACAGCCCAGCCAAAATACCCAAAACCGGCCTGGATCCTTCTACCACTGTGATTCTAGGCTAGTGCTTAGTATTATTCCCCCACTGTGATTATTATTGATCATTACTGTGGCAGGTTTAGCGGCTCTTTATTGGAATGCACTTAATGTAAGTCGCTCTGGACAAGACAGCGTTTGCTAAATGACTCAAATGTAGGCTACAGTAAAGCATTGTAACCTAATGTAATGTAATGGAAGTGAGGCTAGATGGAGGCAGCGGAAGGAATAAGAACCAATGGCCCAGTAAATGGGAAGGATTTTGCAGCTAGCATAACAGGGAGAAGTGATGCTTCCCCTTCATCACGATATTTCAAAACCATTGCATAGATGGACGTTGCTCAATACCTTGCATAGCAGAAGGTCATGGCTGATCTCTTTTTGATTAAATGGATTTCTTTGATTAAATGGATTTTCTATTAAGGCTGCCTTTCACCAAATAATGGCTTTCTGATTTTACTGTTCCCATAGGATGTCAAAGGGGCTTCTGTCTTCCTGGCATTATTCTTGATTTATGTTAGTATTCTTAAATTTGATTATTTCTTATTGTTGTTGCAGTGTCGAGAAGGAATCTGCAAGTAAGCATTTTGTTGGACAGTGCATACCATGTGTATCCTGTACATACGACTAATAACACTTGAAACAGTAAACAATACAAGGTTGGCAAGCAATGAACGCTACTATTTTTGACCTATGACTTGCATTGTAGTTAATCATCTACTTAGCTACCCTGTGCTAAAGTAATAAAATCACATTTTATTTGTCACATGCGCCGAGTACAACAGGTTTAGACCTTACCGTGAAATTCTTACTTACAAGCCCATAACCAACAATGCAGTTAAGAAAATAGAGTTAAGAAAAGATTTACTAAATACGCTAAAGTAAAAAACAAATAAACAATAATGAGGCTATATACAGGGGGTACCGGTACCAAGTCAATGTGCGGGGGTACAGGTTAGTCGAGGTAATTTGTAACATATCAATCACTCAAGAAAACTATGAGATGGTTACTAGACAAACGAAAGAGACAGAAATGAAACAGAAAGTTATTCAATGCATACAACTACCCAACTGGGAAAACTATGAAAAGGATTGTCGTGATTGCACAACATATTCTGTTTAAATTTTTAGAAAGGTTCTTAAATCCCTTAACGAAACATAAAATAAAGTGTTTGATTCTGAAAATTTTTAACTAGACATACCATGTCCTCAAAACTATGGTGCAAGGCAACAGAGCATGTTTCATAGATAAGAGCAGTAGTCTAGCGGATTACTGACAAATAATCTTAATACAACTATATATATATATATATATATATATCTTATACTTGACTTTCTGTAGCCCTCTATCAATCAATGAAATACAATTTATTTTATAAAGCTGTTTTTACAACAGCAGTTGTCAAAGTGCTTTACAGATTCCCAGCCTAAAACAAGCTAAGCAGAGGCACAGTTGCTAGAAAAAACTCCCAAGAATGCAGGAACCTAGGAAGGTGCTTGACCAGGATCTTCTTAAACTCCRGGGAGATGGTCGCCACAGTGATGGGATACCACATCTGGACCAGCATGGTCTGTGAGGGAGAAACAGACAGATTTTCAAAACACAATTTGATTGGAGAAGTTGATTTTGTTCAGAGACGACTTCTAAAACCTTTACAATGGGGTGTGTCTGTGCCACTGCTGCTGGCAGGGAAGCAGAAATGGGTGGGGCCTGGATATCAAAGCTGAGAAACACAGTCGGTACATCATTGTACTTGAATACTTCTTGATAAAACATTTTGTTGTGAAAGCACAACAAAATGACAATGAAGGACACTAAAAGGGGAAATTAAGAAAATTACCTCAATATAGTTGGTGAGCCAGAAGAAATCTGGGTCTGTGTTTTACACTGTGAAGACAACGTTCCCTATGGGAACGATCTTTCCCTCAGGAACCGCTTTGATCCGGATTGGGAGACGGCCATCATACTTCTGATTGATCAGTATCAAAATCTCCTATCAACCTCAGTGCGTGTGTCAGCATGCTTCAGTTTGGCTGGCGGCTAGCCGAAGTCGGCTGGGCAACCAAACGAGTGTGCTCGCATATTCCCTTAAAAGACCTTAGCTTGAAAAACAAAAAGCGGCAATAGTAGGGGAGAGCGAGGTAAGTTGTCACACGGGTAAGTTGTCAAACTGTTCGTACCTCCAACACTAGAGGCGCTATCTCAAAAATCAAATAGCTACTTTGTGTGACTACATGTTCTATGGTCAACTTCCTGTTCACATGTGGTCAAGGTCACTTTAATCTGAGGTGAGCACAAGTTTCTTATTTTTCCCCTTCAAAAGTAAAAAATTGGCACTTTAGATTTTATGCAATACAACTTTGTTAGGTATGAATGTTCAAAATCCTAATTTTGCACTGAGTAGAGGAGACAATAAAGTGTATTTTGATACTTTAACTGCAGTGCTAGGTTGAGCTAACCTTGAGATTTAGCCAACATTAGCACACATGGTAGTTTGGGGCAAATTGTCTCAATGACCTTGGGGCAYGTCTTCACATGTGACAACTTGCCCCAGTACAGAAGACTTGCCCCAGTATACATAGAACATGCTCAAAAAACATTGTGATATTGTGTAATCAGCTCTGATAATAGTATTTACTGTTACTGTAAATTGATTATTATATATACGTATAGTTTAGAGCAGCAGACATATCCCTGGACTACACCAGACAGGCTCTGGCGTGTGTGTGTGTGTGTGTGTGTGTGTGTCTACTAACACACTACATGCCTACTGTATGAGACAGCATATCCACACACACACACTACTTCATACAGTGTCATGAATTTATTGTGGTGTTATGAATTGTATTGTGACAGCAAGGATAGTAGACAGGGAGGTGGGCGTAATAAGCCTGTAATGAATATGTAATTGCAATGAGGAAATGTGATTTTGAAGGAAAGAAGAAAGGAAGGACGGAAAGAAAGAAAGAGGGGAAGGAAATAAAGATGGTTAGAAATTGTAAAAGAAAGACAGAATGGCAGCACACCACCTGGCATAATGTTAAAGGCAGTGAGGCAGGTGAAGTTGCAGAACAAATCAATCAGGAGTACAGCAAAGGATTTTGACAAATTACCGTACTCTGACTCGGTATTGTCCAAAGGTTACCAGAGAAGAAGTCAGACAGCCATGCCAACAACAGTGGTTGGCTATACAAAGCCACAGCAGGTTTTTTCACCTGATTTGGAGATGCAGCTTGTTCAGTGTACTACTAGGTCAGCTGACATTTATTTTGGTCTGTCGCCAAGTGAGGTCAGAAGACTTGCCTACCAGTTTGCTATGGCACACCAGCTGAAGTTCGCGCCAATGTGGGCAGAAAAAGAAAAGGCCAGCTCGGAGTGGTTTACAGGCTTCTTAAAGCGGCAACCAACACAGTCACTGAGAAAGCCAGAGGCAACTAGCCTTGTCAGAGCAAGTAGCTTCAACAGAGAAAATGTTAGTGCTTCCTTCAACAATGTAGCAGAAGTGCTACAGAGATATCAGTTTGGACCAGGAGACATATGGAATGTTGATGAAACTGGGGTGACCACTGTACATAAACCTGACAGAGTGGGGGGATATCAGTTTGGACCAGGAGACATATGGAATGTTGATGAAACTGGGGTGACCACTGTACATAAACCTGACAGAGTGGGGGGATATCAGTTTAGACCAGGAGACATATGGAATGTTGATGAAACTGGGGTGACCACTGTACATAAACTGACAGAGTGGGGGGATATCAGTTTGGACCAGGAGACATTGGAATGTTGATGAAACTGGGGTGACCACTGTACATAAACCTGACAAAGTGGGGTCACACAGAGTATACCTCCATATTTTATATTCCCCCGTGTCAACTTCTACAATCATTTCCTGATCAATGAGCAACCTGGCAACAAAGGAGGGGCAAATCCCCTGGGTGTGAAGATGTGCACTTTGTTGACTTCTTGAAACATTTTGTCGAGCATACAAAGTGCTCAAAGCAGAAGCCCTGTTTACTCCTTTTGGACAAAACCAGCTCTCATCTGTCAATTGATGGACTCATAATTATGCCAAAGAAAATGGCATACTTTATGCTGTCATTTCCACCCCTTTGCTTTCATCGGCTTCAACCCTTAGACAGGTCTGTCTACGGGCTACTAAAGAGGCACATCAACACTGCGTGTGATGCCTGGATGAGGAACAATCCCGTGAAGACAATGTCAATTTATGACATTCCTGGGATTGTGGCAATCGCCTATCCTCTGGCTGCAATCCCCTTGAACATTCAGGCTGGCTTTAGGGTGGCTGGGGTACAACCTTACAACAGCGATGTATATCTGGAAACCGAGTTTGCGCCATCCTACGATACAGATCACCCCATTCAGAACCCAACTCTACAAGGCCCCAGCACCAACCTTGCCTGCCAGCCCCAGCACCAACCTTGCCCTGCCAGGCCCCAGCACCAACCTTGCCCTGCCAGGCCCCAGCACCAACCTTGACCTGCCAGGCCCCAGCACCAACCTGACCTGCCAGGCCCCAGCACCAACCCTGCGCTCGCCAGGCCCAGCAACATTCCAGCCCTGCCAGGCCCCAGCAACATTCCAGCCCTGCCAGGCCCAGCCCAACCCTGCCCTGCCAGGCCCCAGCACCAACCTTGCCCTGCCAGGCCCCAGCACCAACTTGCCCTGCCAGGCCCCAGACCACCTTGACCTGCAGGCCCAGCACCAACCTTGACCTGCCAGGCCCCAGCACCAACCCTGCCTGCCAGACCCCAGCAACATTCCAGCCCTGCCAGGCCCACAGCATTCCAGCCCTGCCAGGCCCCAGCAACATTCCAGCCCTGCCAGGCCCCAGCACAACTGCTCTGCCAGGCCCCAGCACCAACCTTGCCCTGCCAGGCCCCAGCAACATTCCAGCCCTGCCAGGCCCCAGCAACATTCCAGCCCTGCCAGGCCCCAGCACCAACCTGCCAGGCCCCAGCACCATTCCAGCCCTGCCTAGCACGAGCTGACACAGACCTGCCCAGTTATTATGCTAGCACCAGCTCACCCTTGCCCAGCAATGCCATTTCTGACAGCGGACTACCAACTCCAGAGGACATCCGGCCATATCCATAAGCTGGCCCCCGAAAACCAGCTTGTAAAGGATGAAAACAAGCGCAAGACAGCAATTCTTTAATTTTTTAATTTATTATTATTTTACCCCTCTTTTCTCCCCAATTTCATGGTATCCAATTAGTAGTAGTTACAGTCTTGTCTCATTGCTGCAACTCCCGTACGGACTCAGAAGAGGCGAAGGTCGAGAGCCAAAACACAACCCAACCAAGCCGCACTGCTTCTTGACACGATGCACATCCAACCCGGAAGCCAGCCGCACCAATGTGTCGGAGGAAACGCCGTACTCRTGGCGACCTGGTCAGAGTGCACTGCACCCGGCCCGACACAGGAGTCGCTAGTGCGCAATGAGACGAGGATATCCCTGCCGGCCAAACCCTCCCCAACCCGGACGACGCTGGGCCAATTGTGCACACCCCATGGGCCTCCCGGTCACGGTCGGCTGCGACAGAGCCTGGGCTCAAACCCAGAATCTCTGGTGGCACAGCTAGCACTGCAATGTGCAGTGGCGCAGTGCTTTAGACCACTGCGCCACCCAGGAGGCGTGCAAGACAGCAATTCTAACTGACACACCAGTGAAGCAGGCACCAGAAATGGAAAAGAATAAGGCACAATCTAGCAAAAGACTGGTTCCGAAGAAATTGAACCAAGGGGGAGTCAAAATCTGGATCTGCAAAGAACAAGAAGGCAGCTAAAAAAATAAAAATCATTGAAGAGTCATCAACAGATGAAGAGGAGTGCTTCTGCCTCGTCTGTGTGGAGCCATTTGCTTTCCAAAGGAGACTTGGGTGAAGTGTGTGAGATGAAACAAATGGGCCCATGCTTGTACCTCAGGCCAGGACATTTATGTGTGCCAGAACTGTGACTCTGAAGATGAGTCTGATTAATCAGATACGGATGTACGTCGTATAGGCTGTTACAAAACTGTGCATTAGTGTGTTTAAACACCACGTCTGTTTTGTTTAACATCTAAGCAAGTTATCTGCAGCATTACATTTCATTCCGATTCCAACAATTACCGTGGATCTATGTACACGCCAGAGAACATTCCATTTTCAGTTCAAAGTAAAGTGGTTGTGCCACTTCATTCATGTGTGCTCTGTCAGCATTATTGTTTTGATTGAAAGGTATGATTTGCTAGATTCTCTAGGCATGATTGTTTTTATTTTGACTTCTTTAATGAAGTTGAATTTGGTTTTGAATTTGAAATTAAAATCAATATTCACAATGAATTAGTTGTGTTCTTATTTGTTGATAATCCAATGTGACAACTTACTCGACGTACTGTGACAATTTACCCGCTGATGGGGAAAATTGTCACAAGTGCACACTCTCTATTTAACTGTCTACAATTCCGTACTGAAATAAGATATGAAGATGTAATGAATACAAGATATGTGCCCAAGACTTCCTTCTTTCATTTGGTATGATATTTATACCATTGTGATGTATTGTGCCCAGTAAATGTTAGATAGCGTGAAAAGTGTGGTAACATACCTCGCTCTCCCTTACTGGGTCTATTTTGAGACGCCGTAGCCAGTATACACTTACTTAAAATAGGAGAGATCTTAGTCGCGCAATTTTACATCTAACTAAGATGTTTGGTGCAGTATTTCTCAATGAAAAAAAATGTGCATGAAAACATTTAATTGACAAAGACTTTATTCTGGAGCGAGTGCGCTTATGAAGTGGCTATGTTGAGTGTAAAAGTGATCATTTGAAACAGGTCCTATATGCTAGATTTAGATTTATTTGGCAACTTTAGTTGTGCTGATACAAATCCTGAGAATGTCTTAGAAATCAAAACATATGATGCAACTATAGGCCATTGATGATTTGAAAAAGTCACAAAAAAAGCTTGCACTCTGTTCCTTGTTTCAGGCTGCACACACACTGTTCTCTCATCAAGTGATCATATTTTCACCCATCAGACTATTCTCAATTGAATCTTGTCTTTACTAATATGTACAGTTAGTTTCGGTTTAGAATGGCCCATCATCAAATGGGCAGGAACAGGGGCAGGGGGAAAAAGACACGGCATCCGTATTCACCCGAACAGCGAATAGATCCTCCTCTTTTTAGTGGCAACCATCAAAACTCTTTTCACACAGGATTGAATATAGGAATATCTGGGCTCATAAGTAAACTCTCTCCCTCCCTCTCCCTCCCGGAGGACCTGAGCCCTGGGACCATGCATCAGGACTACCTGGCCTCTGTAGTGCCTTGCGACACCTAGGAGGGAGATAGCAGCTACACCGTATTTCTAGTAGTGTAATGCTGTGTTCATAATCAAGTGGGATGGTGGTAATTACCAGTTGAAGTCGTACATACCAGTTGGACACATTCTCGTGCTTTGAACTCGTTGAGAATGCTGATTGGTTAATGGCCAACAAGCTGTGTCAACCACAAACTAAAAGTGCAGCTATCATGCTTGTAAATTGCTTGTAAATTATTAATAGAATGTTGAATACATTTAATTTGAACTTACTCTATCTGCTGTCCACTGATTTTGTTAAAATATGAGACTAAATATCCACAGGAAATTGTGATTAAACCAACTTCCAGAACGCTGGTCAATATAATGATCTGTAGGTTTTTGTATTTCCAGGGTGTATTTTCATGGTYACATTCGGGTATTGTTTAGGTAGTGTGCATTACGTGCGAATGCAAGAGATTGAACATACAAGCTGAGAGAACCATATACTCACTGGTTCTCTAAAAAGGAGGGTTAACAATACTTTCCTGTGGATATTTTGTACAAAATTTCAAGCAGCTGAAGGGTCAACTGCACAGACAACCAGTAGAGTAAGTTCAAATGTAATTGTATTAAACATTCAGGCTTGTAATTAAAACTTCTACGATTTTAAAGATATACAGTAAGTTTCAAACTATGTCAAGCATTGGTAGAAAAGTCTGATTCATTAGGCAAGGATGATACTGTATGTGGTTGTCTCACTCAGCTATCTTAAGATGAATGCACT
Source organism: Salvelinus sp. IW2-2015 (assembly GCF_002910315.2). Taxonomy (NCBI): domain Eukaryota; kingdom Metazoa; phylum Chordata; class Actinopteri; order Salmoniformes; family Salmonidae; genus Salvelinus; species Salvelinus sp. IW2-2015. The sequence continues at coordinate 19,276,807 of NC_036851.1, forward strand.
TATTGTAAGTCGCTCTGGATAAGACCGTCTGCTAAATTACTAAAATTAAAAATTAATTTAAAAAAAAATGATAGACTAGTAATGCCCCAGTTGGAGGGGCATTCAAGTGGATTTTCTTCCAGTCATATGTGATAAATACCAGCTTCCCACTTGTTTATGAATGCAGCTTTACACTGCCACAGAATGTGACCACACAGAGATGGAGATTTCAGAGCGGAGATGGAAGAGGAAGCGAGACAACCCACTCCCTGTTTATTTTCTTCTGGCCACTCCCTGTTTTTTTTTCTGATTCAATGAAAGTCAATGAACAAAGCAATGATCTATATAAACACTAGATGACTATTTGGGGGTGATGTGTTTAAGCCACCGTGCTTCCATCTTGGCACTCCCCCACCGGTGTAAAAAATATATTTTAGTTTTTGATGAATTTATACATACTTCTTAATTACATTATGTGAGATAAACATTATGATTAAACATTTTAAAATATATCATTTTGCTTAAAGTATACATTTTAGAGATTACTAATGATACTGTCCCTACTACTTGAAAAAATACTTTAAATACATGTAATTTTGTCCTAGAAACATTTAATTGAAATACTGTAGAATTCCATTAATTCTTATGGAGAACTGCTCCTACTGGGGATTGCAACTATATGGCCGACCGGTGGATTCAAAGCCTCTCAATGGTCAATACATAGCATCAGCAATCCAGAGTTTATATACATGATTTGAACTATGTGGACCAGAGCCAGCTGCTATTGCATTGGTGTCTATGGGAAAACCACCCGTTAAGTAGACTGGAACTGACACATTTTTTTTCAATGGTTAACGGCCTGACTGAACTATCTTCATTTATCCATCATCTTTGTTTCAGAGGTTTCAGAGGTGTTCAAAGAGGGCGAGTTTGAAAACATGCATGTCAGAAAGCATGTAGTGAATGGGTGTGTTCGAGGGGTTACACAACCAAAGTCGGGGGAGGGGCATCTGCTATATAGCCGAAAGTCCGACACTGTAGTGGTTTTCCAACAGCAAGGCTCAGATTAGTATGGCAATGTGTTCTACCTACTATTGTTTCTAAACGTTATTCTGTATAAATCTCGAAATATATATATATTTTTTCAGTGTTCCTAGATGTCTTGAATGCACTGAAGTTGGATGTCAGAGATTTCCCAGTTCCCAGTTGTTTAAAACCCGGTAGTGGTTGCAAGTCGGACGTTTTTTGCAAAACCATATTGCAAAAGTGATCCGCTTGATTCGCTGCCACTGAAAAGGCGTAGTCACTCAGTTACACAGGAGGCTGCAAAGGTGAGGACGGCTTATAATAATGGCCGGAACGGAGCAAATTGAATGGCATCAACCACATGGAAACCATTTGTTTGATGTATTTGATGCCATTCCACTAACTACGCTCGAACCATTACCACGAGCCCGTCTCCCCAAATAAGGCGCCACCACCCTCTTATGCTCAGTTGTACAAGTTTCATTTCAGCACTGTACTGATTATCACTTGGTGGAAAGTTTCACGTTCTTAGAAAGCATTGACTGAAGGGAAATGATGGTGCTGCTGTACGTTTTGGATTGTAGGCCTAGTGGCTAACCCAGTCAAGAGTTCCTGATCACCACTCTAGCACAGGTGGGATTGAAAATGTTCATAAACTTCATAAARATGTTGCAAAATAAATGAACGCATACAGTTGAAGTCGGAAGTTTACATACACTTAGGTTGGAGTCATTAAAACTCATTTTTCAACCACTCCACAAATGTCTTATTAACAAACTATAGTTTTGGCAAGTCGGTTAGGACATCTACTTTGTGCATGACACAAGTAATTTTTCCAACAATTGTTTACAGACAGATTATTTCACTGTATCTCAATTCCAGTGGGTCAGAAGTTTACATACACTAAGTTGACTGTGCCTTTAAACAGCTTGGAAAATGCCAGAAAACGATGTCATGGCTTTAGAAGCTTCTGATAAGCTAATTGACATAATTTGAGTCAATTGGAGGTGTACCTGTGGATGTATTTCAAGGCCTACCTTCAAACTCAGTGCCTCTTTGCTTAACATCATGGGGAAATCAAAAGAAATCAGCCAAGACCTCAGAATTTTTTTGTTGTTGACCTCCACAAGTCTGATTCATCCTTGGGAGCAATTTCCAAACGCCTGAAGGTACCACCTTCATCTGTACAAACAATAGTACGCAAGTATAAACACCATGGGACCACGCAGCCGTCATACCGCTCAGGAAGGAGATACCTTCTGTCTGCTAGAGATGAATGTACTTTGGTGCAAAATGTGGAAATTAATCCCAGAACTACAGCAAAGGACCTTGTGAAGATGCTGGAGGAAACAGGTACAAAAGTATCCACAGTAAAACGAGTCCTATATCGACATAACCTGAAAGGCCGCTCAGAAAGGAAGAAGCCACTGCTCCAAAACCGCCATAAAAAAGCCAGACTACAGTTTACAACTGCACATGGGGACAAAGATCGTACTTGTTGGAGAAATGTCCTCTGGTGGGATGAAACAGAACTGTTTGGCCATAATGACCATCGTTATGTTAGGAGGAAAAAGGGAATGCTTGCAAGCCGAAGAACACCATCCCAACCGTGAAACACGGGGGTGGCAGCATCATGTTGTGGGGGTGCTTTGCTGCAGGAGGGACTGGTGCACTTCACAATATAGATGGCATGATGAGGGGGGGAAATTATGTGGATATATTGAATCAACATCTCAATACATCAGTCAGGAAGTTGAAGCTTGGTTGCAAATGGGTCTTCCAAATGGACAATGACCCCAAGAATACTTCCAAAGCTGTGGCAAAATGGCTTAAGGACAACAAGGTCAAGGTATTAGAGTGGCCATCACAAAGCCCTGACCTCAATCCTATAGAAAATGTGTGGGCAGAACTGAAAAAGTGTGTGCGAGTAAGGAGGCCTACAAACCTGACTCAGTTACACCAGCTCTGTCAGGAGGAATGGGCCAAAATTCACCCAACTTATTGTGGGAAGCTTGTGGAAGGCTACCTGAAACGTTTGACCCAAGTTAAACAATTTAAAGGCAATGCTACCAAATACTAATTGAGTGTATGTAAACTTCTGACCCACTGGGAATGTGATGAAATAAATAAAAGCTGAAATAAATCATTCTCTCCACTATTATTCTGACATTTCACATTCTTAAAATAAAGTGGTGATCCTAACTGACCTAAGACAAGGAATTTTAACGAGGATTAAATGTCAGGAATTGTGAAAAACTGCATTTAAATGTATTTGGCTGAGGTGTATGTAAACTTCTGACTTCAACTGTACATGTTATTCAGTCATTGCATCCAAACTGCTCGTGCGCTTCTGCGTAGTCAGGCGCTAAAATAGAACTTGGTTCTATTTGTGACGCTTAAAGCACTTCAAGTTCCGCCCCTCCCATCTCCTCATTGGTCTTTAGGAGCATACACCCACGTGGGTGATTGAACGATAATTTGAGGTCCACACTCAAGTCCAGGTTGTGGTGGTAATGCACCTGATAGTGCCTGCATCTGATGGTCAGAGACTGACCATCAGATGCAGGCACTATCAGGCAAGAAAATTATTAAAATGTATGCTCACTCAGTTGTGTCACAAGTAATACAACAACAGATCTTTACCGGTGTGATCATATAGCCTACAGTACCTCAAACCGAACAACAATGCATTCAGTGGCAGGGCAATTCAAGCAAAGCAAATATCCTGTGATAATGTATTGGGCCTATAGTTTACTGCACAAACCTCATTGCTACAGTACTGTTTTTAATAGGTTAATGTTGCATAGGCTTACGTTTTTTAAGTAATGTTAAAAATAAATCTGAGCGGTAGATCTCGGCTTGCATAGACTTTACATAGACCGGTGTGGCATAAACAATCAGAGTTGCAGTAGGCCTATATGCAAATAGACCATTGCCAAATATGGATCTTTGCCATTTACTTCGAACCGGACTGTGTTTACAGCATGAGAAGTTGTGAGTACCGTAGATGCGCTTGTTTTGAGATCAAAACTAGAGCTGCATGTAGCCACTTGTAGGAAGCAGTGATTGCTTCCTACAAGAGCACAAAACATATACATTTCTAGACATCTCTGAAAAGCCAGTCAGGTGAAGAGCTTTTTTTGTCTTAAAGGGGCAGTGTTGTATTTTGAGACAGGCTTGAATAAACTAAGTAGCCAATTGGCAGAGGGTAGCAGAAGTTGTCTGTTTCTCTGTAATAATGGTATGGGAATAATAAATCATTTTATTTTGTAAAATGTACTTTGGTGCAAAATGTGGAAATTAATCCCAGAACTACAGCAAAGGACCTTGTGAAGACAAGCCCTGCATGTTTTTTCCCCCTAAAGTCTCATGGAATGTAGGCCTACATTGAACACCACACACTGGCTGCTACTGTAAGCTGAATGATAGAACAGCTATTTCCATGTTACAATGTTATTTTCTCCATTTTTTCTGCATTTTCTCCTTTGCTTTTAATGGTAGGCCACTCTGGTAGGGCTACATTATGATCAATTAGCCACAGTAGCCTACATGGCCACTGTTAAAACTGTAACTTAAAGTGTTTACAGCCTCAGTGTTCACATTAAACGCACGCTGGAAGATGAACAGAATTTTCATGACGTTCACATTTGCACTAGATATGAAATTTGCTCAGTGCCACAAAAGAATTTGAGCCAACATTGGTCACAGACGTCTTCTTCAAGTGTTATTGAGGGGCGATGAGACGCAAACCGCTGTGCTCCTTAGCCCCTTGCTGGTGGCAACAGACATAAACAATTCCTTGGAGGACTCAGCCCAAAATATCAAATCAAATCAAATTTATTTATAAAGCCCTTCTTACATCAGCTGATATCTCAAAGTGCTGTGCAGAAACCCAGCCTAAAACCCCAAGCAATGCAGGTGGAAAGATAATAGTGGATTACAACCAAATACAGTCATTGATTACAACAATATCTAAACCATGTTTTATAAATACAATATGATTATGTAACCTTTATGGGCAGCCAGAACTATAGTGTATGAAAATAAACCTTCATACTTGGATACGTTTCTGTGCGTTTTCAAAACTTGCACATCACAAATTATAAACCTACAATGGTCTATGCCATCTCAATCTAATCTCAAAATGAGATGGCAACATCTACAGTAGATACAAAGATATGACAAAGTAGTCATAAGGTTGCCTAACACTAAATGCAATTAGAAATGAATTCCTCCCTACAGATTTATGTATTGTTTATATACAGTGGGGAGAACAAGTATTTGATACACTGCCGATTTTGCAGGTTTTACTACTTACAAAGCATGTAGAGGTCTGTAATTTTTATCATAGGTACACTTCAACTGTGAGAGACGGAATCTAAAACAAAAATCCAGAAAATCACATTGTATGATTTTTAAGTAATTAATTTGCATTTTATTGCATGACATAAGTATTTGATACATCAGAAAAGCAGAACTTCATATTTGGTACAGAAACCTTGGTTTGCAATTACAGAGATCATACGTTTCCTGTAGTTCTTGACCAGGTTTGCACACACTGCAGCAGGGTTTTTTGGCCCACTCCCCATACAGACCTTCTCCAGATCCTTTAGGTTTCGGGGCTGTCGCTGGGCAATATGGACTTTCAGCTCCCTCCAAAGATTTTCTATTGGGTTCAGGTCTGGAGACTAGCTAGCCACTCCAGGACCTTGAGATGCTTCTTACGGAGCCACTCCTTAGTTGCCTGGCTGTATGTTTTGGGTCGTTGTCATGCTGGAAGACCCAGTCACGACCCATCTTCAATCCTCTTACTGAGGGAGGAGGTTGTTGGCCAAGATCTCGCGATACATGGCCCCATCCATCCTCCCTCAATACGGTGCAGTCGTCCTGTCCCCTTTGCAGAAAAGCATCCCCAGAGAATGACGTTTCTACTTCCATGCTTCACGGTTGGGATGGTGTTCTTGGGGTTGTACTCATCCTTCTTCTTCCTCCAAACACGGCGAGTGGAGTTTAGACCAAAAAGCTCTATTTTTGTCTCATCAGACCACATGATCTTCTCCCATTCCTCCTCTGGATCATCCAGATGGTCATTGGCAAACTTCAGACGGGCCTGGACATGCGCTGGCTTGAGCAGGGGGACCTTGCATGCGCTGCAGGATTTTAATCCATGACGGCGTAGTGTGTTACTAATGGTTTTCTTTGAGACTGTGGTCCCAGCTCTCTTCAGGTCATTGACCAGGTCCTGCCGTGTAGTTCTGGGCTGATCCCTCACCTTCCTCATGTCATTGATGCCCACGAGAGTGAGATCTTGCATGGAGCCCCAGACCGAGGGTGATTGACTGTCATCTTCAACTTCTTCCATTTTCTAAAATTGCGCCAACAGTTGTTGCCTTCTCACCAAGCTGCTTGCCTATTGTCCTGTAGCCCATCCCAGCCTTGTGCGGGTCTACAATTTTAGCCCTGTGTCCTTAGACAGTTCTCTGGTCTTGGCCATTGTGGAGAGGTTGGAGTCTGTTTGATTGAGTGTGTGGACAGGGTCTTTTATACAGGTAACGAGTTCAACAGGTGCAGTTAATACAGGTAATGAGTGGAGAACAGGAGGGCTTCTTAAAGAAAAACTAACAGGTCTGTGAGAGCCGGAATTCTTACTGGTTGGTAGGTGATCAATACTTATGTCATGCAATAAAAAGCAAATTAATTACTTAAAAATCATACAATGTGATTTTCTGGATTTTTGTTTTAGATTCCGTCTCTACAGTTGAAGTGTACCTATGATAAAAATTACAGACCTCTACATGCTTTGTAAGTAGGAAAACCTGCAAATCAGCAGTGTATCAAATACTTGTTCTCCCCACTGTATATAAGTAACAGTAATAGTTTGGACACACCAACTCATTACAAGGTTTTTCTTACATTTTTTTACATTGTAGAATAATAGTGAAGACATCGAAACTATTATATACATATGGAATCATGTGGTAACCAAAAAACTGCATAATATGTAAAATATTATATCTTTGAGATTCTTCAAAGTAGCCACCATTTGCCTTGACTTCAGCTTTGCACAATCTTGGCATTCTCTTAACCAGCTTCATGGGGTAGACACCTATAATACATTTAAATTAACAGGTGTGCCTTGTTAAAAGTTAATTTGTGGAATTTATTTCCTTCTTCATGCATTTGAGTCAATCAGTTGTGTTTGTGACAAGGTAAGGGTGGTATACAGAAGATAGCCCTATTTGGTAAAAGACCAAGTCCATATTATGGCAAGAACAGCTCAAATAAGCAAAGAGAAACGACAGTCCATCATTACTTTAAGACATGAAGGTCAGTCAAAACCGGAACATTTCAAGAACTTTGAAAGTTTCTTCAAGTGCAGTCGCAAAACCATTAAGCGCTATGATGAAACTGGCTCTCATGAGGACCGCCATAGAGGATACGTTCATAAACTGCTGACCAGACCGGACACGTCGCGTGCGCGAGCGTTGCAAAATAAATGTAGAATCCATGTTATTCAATTATTGCACCCACACTGCTTGCGTGCACCCACACTGCTTGCGTGCACCAACGAGCATCTGCGCTGCCAAGGGCTAAAATAGAAGTCATTCCTATTTCTGACGTAGATTGTGCTGCAAGTCCTGCCTCTCCCATCTCCTCATTGGTTTATAGAAGCAGGTACCACGTGCCATCTCCTCATTGGTTATACCACGTGGGTGATTGAAAGACGAACTGTTTTGACGGTCGTCGTGGTAATACTATGAAAGTTTAGATGCCAATCACCATATAAATTCAAAGATGAAAAAACCGGAAGGAGGAGAGATGAGGAGAGAACGATTCGGTTGACCGTTTTATGTGTGGATTAATTGTCGGAGTAGAGGACCTTGTGCATTTCAGGTAAAATAACAACTCAATGTTTATATCCCAGGACAAATTAGCTAGCATGTGCAACCTAGCTAAAAAGGACAAATTAGCTAGCATGTGCAAGCCAGCTAGCTAAATTGCCATACATGTTTAATGCTTTTCGACCTGTCCCCAAATTAATGTAATTGGTTCAGAGTTTGTTTTGATATTTTATCCTGCGTGTCGTGATCGCGTTTGGTGTGGGGAGACAAATAAATGTATGCACAATGGCGCACGCGCGCAGCCGGTTTGGGTTCCGTGTTAGAGTTACCAGCCTCAGAAATTGCAGCACAAATAAATGCTTCACAGAGTTCAAGTAACAGACACATCTCAACATCAACTGTTCAGAGGAGACTACGTGAATCAGGCCTTGATGGTCGATTTGCTGCAAAGAAACCACTACTAAACGACACCAATGAGAAGAAGAGACTTGCTTGGGCCAAGAAACACGAGCAATAGATATTAGACTGGTAGAAATCTGTCCTTTGGTCTGATGAGTCCAAATTTGAGATTTTTGGTGCCAAACACCGTGTCTTTGTGAGACGCAGAGTAGGTGAACGGAAGATCTCAGCATGTGTGGTTCCCACCTTGAAGCATAGAGGAGGGTGGTGTGATGGTGTGGGGGTGCTTTGCTGGTGACACTGTCTGTGATTTACGGTAAAAAGCCACAGAAGCCTTGGCCATAAGGGTAAATTGTTGGCACTGTCTTTGGAGGGATGGGACGCGGCCATAAGGCTGCACTTTATTGTTTTTTTATTAAGTAGGCTATATAGGCCCACACCCTCTCTAAACAGAAATTATAGCTATCCTGTGTTGGATTGGAATTATCCCAGGACCAGTCATGGAAAAAGGCTCCAGGACAGATATTATGCTGTCAGTATTGATGATTGATGCATTAATTCTGAGGCATAATTAAAAAATATATATAATAATTCTGATGCATAACCTATTACCTAGGCTACATAATTAATTATTAATAAGGGACAAGTCTAGGCTATATAAGGCCTAGGCTACCATACAACATTGGCACTATCATAAACAAAAACATTTAATTAATAGTCAATGAAATCATGCACTTCTAGCCTGACTATTGCACGTGTTAGGGATAAATTGATAACGTGGATAAATGATATTGGTGGATTGAAATATGAATAAAGAAATAATGATGTTGAAATAGGCTTATTTGGTGAAATCTCCCTTGGAGATGCATCTCCGAGTCTCAGATCATCAGGTGGATGGAGTGAATCGGTTGTCGCAGCAACAGCGTCAACTGCACCCCCACCCCCCGCTATAATTTGCTTTCTGATTCAGAACGACGGTCAATTCCCGGTACCTTCCAGTTGTATRTTCCCAATCCGCGCGATGCTTAGCAGGAAGCGGCCATCGATAGTTTTCTATTGACAAATCGCATCAGGAAAATAAGTGAAAGTCGATGGTTGTCCGTTCTTTCTATCTTTCATCCGACTCCTTCCCGTTCTCATAGATAGCATCCTAGCAAATCCCCGAAGCTGACTGGAGAGTTAAAACGCTGAAAACGCGTAGCCTAAGCAACTACAATTTTCTTTCGTTCGAATTCAATCGCTTTTTGTGCGAACAGTTTGACTAGCTACTCTCGTTCAACATCAGTCGCGCGCTTTCGTAATTCCTCTCCTCAACTGAAATTTCCTGTTTTAAATATAGTTTCTGGATTTTTTCGACTTTTCCCCCCACTGGCGTTGCCAACGCAACACAGATAGCCTGTTTCTGAACGCAGTCGTTATTCGAAAAAACCTCCTGTGGCACTGAGACACATCGGTCTACGCTTTCTCCCCTGTCTAGATAGTCTCCACCCAAGACCGACAACATGTTGGACCCATCTTCCAGTGAGGAGGAAGCGGATGAGATAGTGGAAGAAGAAGGCAAAGAGGTGATGGCACCAAAGACCGGGGGAGCACGGGTGTCACCCAGCCGGACCACCGAGAGTTCTGGTGGGCTCCAGCCCTCGAGCCGGGGAAGCAGCGCTTGTCCGTCCAGCCCCAGCCCCTCGGCGGCCAGCGAGAAGGAGAAAGATGATCTGGAAAAGATGCAGAGGGAGGAGGAAGAGCGAAAGAAGAGGCTCCAGCTCTATGTCTTTGTGATGCGCTGCATTGCCTACCCTTTTAATGCCAAGCAACCCACCGACATGGCCAGACGACAACAGAAGGTACTGTAAATAATAAACTCACAACAGTGACAAATTAATTTGAATGACTTTTAAAAAGCATCTCATATATATATATATATATATATATATATATATATGTATAGTATCTTATGAAACTAGTTGCATGTCCTCTTGCTTTGGAATGGTACATAAGTCATTATTAGAACAGAGCCAACCACACATGCACAATTCGAACGCTCATCTACTACTGCTGGTGTTGGAAAGACAGTAGATCCAGGAAAGGCATATTTCAATACAGCAACACTAGTCAGTGACCAGTTGCACTGTCACATCGTTTCCTCAAATGACAATCTGTGATTGCTCCATACTTTTAAATGTATGATATATAGGCATACCCATTGATTCTTGAAGAATATACCTTATAAATTACTTTAGCTGTCTAACCCCATCAGAATCCAAAATATAAGCTTGTTTTACTCCTATCTTTGTAAACACTGTAAATGTAAACAAACACTGTATATCCTCAAAACATGGTTAAAACTATACATTTGATCTAATGGTTGGTCAGTCCTTTCATCCATAGTTCTGTTTTTGAATTTGAGAGTGGTTACATTTCTCCAGCCCCATCCCTTAGCTGTTGTGGCTGCTTTGTTGTTGTTTCTGTGCCCAGCTCCAAGAGACATTACAGTCACACCATTAACAAGACTAATGTACATACACTGTAAAGCGGTTATCGTGACTTTGACAGTAGCTTACAGGCAGCTCGGTGGCAAGTAAAATTCTGTAATTCATATTACAGCACACCAACTTTAATATATTTTTTAACCAGGCAAGCCAGTTAAGAACAATTTCTTATTTACAATGACGGCCTACCCCAGACGAAGCTGGGCCAATTGTGCATCGCCCTATGGGACTCCCAATCACGGCCAGATGTGATATCGCCTGGATTCGAACCAGGGACTGTAGTGATGCCTCTTCGACTGAGATGCAGTGCCTTAGACCGCTGCACCAGTTGGGAGCCCAATATAAATAGCGTATTAAAGTAAGTACTGTGTAATGACACAGTACAAAGCCATAAAACCTACTTTATTATACTGTAAAAAAGTAAATGCCACCGTAATCGGAATGAATTAATTATTMAATGAATGAATGGATGAATTAATTACATTTGTTGAGGGGAGGGGTTTGTATTTCACAGTATTTTACTGTAACTACAAGGGATTGATGCAAGCAGGTTGGCTGGTAAGTAAAGTGTTTAGAAACATTAGAGCATATTAATGAATATTTTGTGATTTATATCACTTGCACTTCTAAAGGCCTTAAAGGCTTCCAAACTGGCAGCGACTACACAGCAAAACAGACCAAAAGGACATAGAAAAATGCTCAATCATTTAACGTTCAGGACTTGCTGCTACTCCAATCTTTCCCCTAACCATTTTTAATTGGTGGGGCATTATAGCCACATAGGAGTTAAATTGGTACAGCATTCTCAATCACGGGTGCAACAAATATAGCTCTTACAAGGCACTCCTCAAAGTATGTTAATGAGACAGAAACAACAATACCATGCCCTCACTAGTAGTCAAAATATTTTTTTCGCTCCAAAAATACAGTACAGTACTGTATTCTGGGCCGGCAGGTAGCCTAGTGGTTAGAGCATTGGACTAGTAACTGAAAGGTTGCAAGATCAAATCCCCAAGCTGACAAGGTAAAAATCTGTCATTCTGCCCCTGAACAAGGCAGTTAACCCACTGTTCCTAGGCCTTAATTGAAAATCAAAATTTGTTCTTAACTGACTTGCCTGGTATAATATTCTGTGGTATGGAATTACAGTATCATTCAAAATACAATTATTTCCCCGCCTACAACCTTTTCTCACAATGCCCCATCATTTACAGTATGCTGCAGTAAAACGTTTTGTACTGATTATAATACAAAAAAACACCATATAATTTACAGTTTTCCGTTAATAGTGTACTGGACAGGTTTGTGACAATACCAGTATCGAGATATTGTGATACTCGATTTTCCATGGCAAAAATGAAAACACAAAGTAGACCAAACTCTTTGGTCCTTTAAAAACCTGCGGTATGTAAAATATTGTGTGCTATAGACTGGTTAGCTGACAACATCACGAAAACGATGCGCGTGCTTCAATGGGGCAGAAGTCCGTGTGTTGTGATTCTGGATGGCCAGATAGCAATCAACAATGACAAGAAGCTGCCATGTGGGGAATGGTAGGTGACTCGTTTTAGCTAGTTTTATCTTGTTCTTGATACCATGTCTTGTTTTGACTGATGTCACGTCTATGCTAATATGGCTCAAATCTGCTAGCGAGCTAACCAACAACTGTAACGATGTCTATAGCTTGGAAAATAAATACATGTGACTCTGGACAGCAACATAATGATGTTTGTTTCCAACATTAGGGCTGTTTTCCTTAAAGGCCCAGTGCAGTCAAAACGAGATTTTCGTGAAAAAAATCGCCTGGAATTTTAGCCTGTTTGGGTGGGATGGAGTTTTTGTCCGCTGCATGTCACATGGCGATCTGATTTTAATGGACAAAAGATCATTTATGTTGTATTTGAATATTCATATTGTATTTGCATACGTACCCTCCTACGCTAGAACGAGAGAGTGGCTTCTTCTGTAAAAAACATGTCCTGCCCTAGGCTAATAGCTAGCTAGCTAGACGTTATAGTGTGGCTATTTGAATAATGACAGATCTTTGGATTACTCATATTTTCATCATGGACAACATGCAAAATTAAACAACGTCTTTCAATAATGTGTTGCCCTGAATTCACCTGGTTCATCGACGACACCGCACTCAGTCATGAAAGTCTGAAAAAAGTTCATGCTGAGTGAGAATGTTTCACTTTCAGTCTTCTACCATTAATCATTCATCCATACACAGGTAAGAGACTAACGTTATGGTACAGTGGCTAGCTACAAGTGCATACATTTTATGTTCCACCTGTATGACGTAATTTGCTTTGCTAGCTATATTGTTAGCTAGATAGCCAACTGCATATTGGTTAGCTAGCTAGCTAGCTGACCGGCAGCTGTAGGTTAACGTTGATTGCACATGCGTTATATAAGCTTAGATAATCATCTTTGTCATTATTGTACATTTTTGTCTGTTCCCTGCCAAAAATATTCACTGTGGTTCTAATGCTAATCAAATCACATGAGTCAGTGGTACAAACTGGATTTTATTAGCTAAATTTGGCTAGCTAGCTAGTTTTGATTAAAGTTACACAATTAGTTAAGGACGTTGTTTGCATATTCAACTAGGTGGCTAGCTAGATGAATACCATTCACATCCAGCTAGCTGGTTATTATGGCGTTAAATGTTTGTCAAATCTAGCTAGTTACAGTGCCTTGCAAAAGTATTCATCCCCCTTGGCGTTTTTCCTATTTTGTTGRATTACAACAAGGGTTTAAATAGATTTTTTATTTGAATTTCATGTAATGGACGTACATAAAATAGTACAAATTGGTGAAGTGAAATGAAAAAAATAACTTGTTTCGAAAAAGAAATAAAAAACTGAAAAGTGGTGTGCATGTGTATTCACCCCCTTTGCTATGAAGCCACTAAATAAAATCTGGTGCAACCAATTACCTTCAGAAGTCACATAATTAGATTGCACACAGGTGGACTTTATTTAACTAACTGTCACATGATCTGTCGCATGATCTCATTATATATACACCTGTTCTGAAAGGCCCCAGAGTCTGCAACACCACTAAGCAAGGGGCACCACCAAGCAAGCGGCTTGGAGCTGCAAAGCTCCACAGCGGACATTGGAGTATCTGTCCATAGGACCACTTTAAGCTGTACACTCCACAGAGCTGGGCTTTATGGAAGAGTGGCTAGAAAAAAGGCTTTGCTTAAAGAAGAAAATAAGCAAACACGTTTGGTATTCGCCAAAAGGCATGGGGGAGAATCCCCAAACATATGGAAGAAGGTACTCTGGTCAGATGAGACTAAAATTTAGCTTTTCGACCAACAAGGAAAATGTCTGGCTCAAACCCAACAACTCCCATCACCCTGAGAACAGCATCCCCACAGTGAAGCATGGTGGTGGCAGCATCATGCTGTGGGGATGTTTTTCATCTGCAAAGACTGGGAAACTGGTCAGAATTGAAGGAATGTTGGATGGCGCTAAATACAGGGAGATTCTTGAGGGAAACCTGTTTSAATCTTCCAGAGATTTGAGGATTTGTCCACCTTCCAGCAGGAGAATGATCCTGAGCATACTGCTAAAGCAACACTCGAGTGGTTGAAGGGGAAACATTTAAATGTCTTGGAATGGCCTAGTCAAAGCCCAGACGTCAATCCAATTGAGAAACTGTGGTATGACTTAAAGATTGCTGTACACCAGCTGAACCCATCCAACTTGAAGGAACTGGAGCAGTTTTGCCTTGAAGAATGGGCAAAAATTCCAGTACCTAGATATGCCAAGCTTATAGAGACATACCCCAAGAGAACCATTTTAACTTTGAGCTGTAACGGCAGCCTTCCCTCTCTTCATGAGAAGAGGAGGTGTAGCAGGGATCGGACCAAGACGCAGCGTAGCTCGTGTTCAACATGATCTTAATTACGAAAATACTGAACACTAAACAAATACAAAATAACAAATGTGGCTTACCGATACAGCCCTATCTGGTGCAGAGAAAACACAGAGACAGGAAACAACCACCCACAAATCCCCAACACAAAACAAGCCACCTATATATGATTCCCAATCACGGACAACGATTGACAGCTGCCTCTGATTGAGAACCATATTAGGCCGAACACAGAAACAGACAAACTAGACACACAACATAGAATGCCCACCCAGCTCACGTCCTGACCAACACTAAAACAAGCAAAACACACAAGAACATTGGTCAGAACGTGACATGAGCCTGTTTCTGATGCTGAGGTCTTTAAAGCACTAAAGGCAATAGACACTAAAACGTTTGCAGGTCCAGATAACCTGGATCCCTACCTCTTAAAGGTAGCAGCTGCTATTATTACTGAACCTGTGGATCACATTTGTCTGTTGAACAATTCCATACCCAGCATTTGGAAATCAGCTCATGACCTCCCACTGCTAAAGTATGGAGATCCCTCAGATGCTAATAACTATCATCCTATCTCCAAACTCCCTGTCCTGGCCAAAGTCTATGAATCCCTAGTGAGTTCACAGTTAAAAACCTTCTTAATTGAAAAGAACATACTCAGCGGGGTTCAGTCTTGCTTTAGATCGGGGCACAGCACCACAACTGCAGCTATGGCAGTGGCACTTGATAAAAGCAACATTGTGCTGCTCTGTTTGTTGATTTATCAAAGGCGTTTGATTCAGTTGACCATGAATTGTTGCTAGCTAGACTCAGTAACATTGGTCTCAGTGAAGGGGCAGTAAATTGGTTGAGGAACGATCTGTCTGACAGAACACAATGTGTATATACTGACAATCACAAGTCTAGCTTTCTTGAGATTAATAGAGGTGTGCCCCAGTGTTCCGTTTTAGCTCCTGTGTTGTTCTCAATTTTTATTAATGTTTCGGGAAATGGGATGCAACCGGCAAAGTTGCATCTATATGCAGATGATAGAGTCATATATTCATGTGCTCCTTCTCTGGTTCAGGCTGTTGAAGAGCTCCAGACTCCTTTTCAGTCACTGCAGGCCTCCCTTTATGGTCTCAAACTAGTCTTGTATGTACAAAAAAACTAAATTCATGACCTTTACCAGAGCTTGCACTCAGCCAGAGAAGGTTAGCATTGTCACATCTGGTGGCTTATCCATTGAAAAAGTGTCATCCTACAAATACCTAGGTATATGGTTGGATGACAAGTTGTCTTTTAAAGTTCGTATGGAAAATCTTGTGAGGAAGCTTAAATTGAAATTGGGTTTTTATTTTCGTAATAAGGCTTGCTTCCCGCTTATGGCTAAAAAGAAGCTTGTTCATGCTACTTTTCCCTCTGTAATTGATTATGGTGACTTGTTGTATATGCATGCAGCCTCCTCCGTCTTACAGAGACTGGACTCTGTTTATCATGCATCCTTGTGCTTTATTACAAATGCCAAGTCACTCACCCAACATTGCACCTTGTACCAAATGGTAGGTTGGACCTCACTTTATATGCGCAGAAAGCTACATATATCTACAAAGCCCGAGTAACTGCCTCCTGATGATTACATCATCGCCACACCGGAGAGTAGGATAAAAACCCAGCTTTGTCATGTCAACATGTTGAAACCATACTTCACCCGCTACGATCGGGCGACARTCGAACACACTCCTGTGTTTCAATGGCACGTTGTGTTAGCTAATCCAAGTTTATAATTTTAAAAGGCTAATTGATCATTAGAAAACCCTTTTGCAATTAAGTTAGCACAGCTGAAAACTGTTGTACTGATTAAAGAAGCAATAAAACTGGCCTTCTTTAGACTAGTTGAGTATCTGGAGCATCAGAATTTCTGGGTTCGAGTACAGGCTGAAAATGGCCAGAAACAAAGGACTTTCTTCTAAAACTTGTCAGTGTATTCTTGTTCTGAGAAATGAAGGCTATTCCGTGCGAGATCTCGTACAACGCTGTGTACTACTCCCTTCACAGAACAGTACAAACTGGCCCTAACCAGAATAGAAATAGGAGTGGGAGGCCCCGGTGCACAACTGAGCAAGAGGACAAGTACATTAGAGTGTTTGGTTTGAGAAACAGACGCCTCACAAGTCCTCAACTGGCAGCTTCATTAAATAGTACCCGCAAAACACCAGTCTCAACGTCAACAGTGAAGAGGCGACTCTGGGATGCTGGCCTTCTAGGCAGAGTTCCTCTGTCCAGTGTCTGTGTTCTTTTGCCCATCTTYATCTTTTCTTTTTATTGGCGCAAACCAGATGTGATAGCGACATCTGGTTTGCGCTTAGTGGGACTATCATTTGTTTTTCAACAGGACAATGACCCAACACACCTCCAGGCTGTGGAAGGCCAATTTGACCAAGAAGGAGAGGGATGTAGTAATGCATCAGATGACCTGGCCTCCACAATCACCCAACCTCAACCCAATTGAGATGGTTTGGGATGAGTTGGACTGCAGAGTGAAGGAAAAGCAGCCTACAAGTGCTTAGCATATGTGGGAACTCCTTCAAGACTGTTGGAAAAGCATTCCATGGGAAGCTGGTGGAGAGAATGCCAAGAGTGTGCAAAGCTGTCAAAGGCAAAGAGTGGCTAATTTGAAGAATCTCAAATKTKAAATATATTTTGATTTGTTTAACACTTTTTGGTTACTACATGACTCCATATGTGTTATTTCATAGTTTTGATGTCTTCACTATTATTCTACAATGTAGAAAACAGTAAAAATAAAGAAAAACCCTTGAATGAGTAGGTGTGTCCACTGGTACTGGTACTGTATGTATGGTACTGGTACTGTATGTATATATATATAGGGGATATCAGTATAAATGCAACATGTACAATTTGGTTCCATTAGCTGATTTGAAAATCCCATAAATTTACCATATGCACAAAAAGCTTATTTCTCTCAAATTTTGTGCAGAATTTTGTTTATAACCCTGTTAGTGTGCCTTTCTCATTTGCCAAGATAATCCGTCCACCTGACACGTGTGGCATATCAAGAAGCTGATTAAACAGCATGATCATTACACTTGTGCACCTTGTGCTGGGGGCAATAAAAGCCCATTTGAAAATGTGCAGTTTTGCCACACAACACAATGCCACAGATGTCTCAAGTTTTGAGGTCGAGTGCAATTGGCATGCTGACTGCAGGAATGTCCACCAGAGCTTTTGCCAGAGAATATTGGAGAAGGCGATGCATTTAAGTAGCGACGCATTTAAATTGATAATATTGTGTAATGGAAGTTGTTCTCTGTTGGTGGTGAGCAAACGTGTCCAACAAAAATATAAGCACAACATGCAACAATTTCAAAGATTTTACTGAGTTACACTTCATAGAAGGAAATCAATCAATTGAAACAAATTCATTAGGCCCTAATCTATGTATTTCACATGACTGGGCAGGGGTGGGCCTGGGAGGGCATAGGCCCACCCAGTTGGGAGCCAGGTTCACCCACTGGGGAGCCAGGCCCAGCACAAGTTCCCCCACAAATGTGGAAAAAGACAGAAATACAGACATAAATAATCCTCAGCACCTCCCTCCCCCTCCTCAGACAATCCTGCAGGTGAAGAAGCCGGATGTGGAGGTCCTGGGCTGGCGTGGTTACATGTGGTCTGCGGTTGTGAGGCCGGTTTGATGTATTGCCAAATTCTCTAAAACGACGTTGGAGGTGGCTTATGGTAGAGAAATTAACATTCAATTCTCTGGCAACAGCTCTGGTGGACATTCCTGCAGTCAGCATTCCAATTACACACTTCCTCAAAACTTGAGACATCTGTGGCATTGTGTTGTGTGACAAAGCTGCACATTTTAGTGGTCTTTCATTTTCCCCAGCAGAACGTGCACCCGTGTAATAATCATGCTGATTAATCAGCTTCTTTATTAGCCACACCTGTCATGTGGATGGATTATATTGGTAAAGGATAATTGCTCACTAACAGGGATGTAAACAGGGATGTATTTGATTATACATTCAAAACATTGATTTAAATTAATATGTTTTTAACCCGGTGAGTGACAGAGGAAGAAGATAATTTCATCAACTGCAAGCAAGGGTTTTCATTGAGATTGCTAATACAGCTAGCTGACCAAGGTAAGATTTGTTTTTGAAAATGAAAATTGAGTAGAGTTCAGTAGAATTATTTTAATGTAACAAAATACAAAATAATTGTTAAATGGTCTTGGTTAGCCAAGCAATGTGTTGCAAGCTAGCTAGCTAGCTAGCTAACTTAGTTAGCTTTAGTAAGGGTCGGTTGTCTGTTAGAACTGGCTAGCTAGCTAGATTATTTTTAGCAAAATATATTCCTATTTTCCCCTACTGCAGTGGATCCTTCTGGTCTTGAGCCTCAGCTGCCTAGGGACAGACCCATCCAATATAAGTAGTCTTTTGTATAATTTAGCTAGCTAGTTCCCAATTAAGTTCAAATCTGTTCACGAACATTAACCCCTTATTTATTTATTTTTCATCTTGTGTGAATAATTTCACTGACTCTCTGTCTCTGCATTATCCACAGGGACTGTCAACTTGTAAGTCTGAAAATTAACACTGAGTGTGAAGGAATCTGAATTGTAAGTATCAATTTTAAGTATGTTCATAAACATTCAACTCTAATTCATCTTCTTGCAAGGAAAGTTTTCATTGACTCATTTACATTTAGTCAGAATATGTTATTGTTAGACATCCAGTATCCTATGGAACGGAGAAGGGCAACAGTCTGGTACAAGTCAACAGGACAGCCGTGAGTTGGTGAGAAGTGAGGAATTTGGGCTGAGGTCAGGTCAGATGAAGTGAGAAAGAACAGACATCACTAAAGTCCTGTCTAGCAACAGAGATGTATTGGCTGTTCAGATGTGTAAGGAGGAGACTCAGCATAGGAGGAAGGTTTAAATACCAGTGCTTGTGTGAATATGTCTTTGTCTTATGCAGCTGTGTGACCCAGTGGGTGAATAAACTTGGTTTGAGCTTTACTAGTTGTCTGTGAGTTTTTACTCCGTTTATTTAGAACCTAACTAAGGTAACTGTCAACGTGTGAGTCTTAAAATTGACCCTGGAGGTGAAGGATTCTGCATTGTATGTATCGATTTGATTTTCAAATTCATTATTTTCACAGAGGTAATTACATTATATTTTGTGTTTCAGATGTGACCATATTTATGAAATACATTTTGTAATATATTTTACTAGCTACCACAGGATGCTGACAAAATGTATTTCCACACCATATATTTAAATATATAAACAACAAAGTTATCCAGGTCACACCCCCACACGTGATATTATTGAAAAGCCCAGAATGTCCTCTTAATGGTACAACATGACTTAACACACTGGCATGTATGGCCTCTAATGTCCATTAGAGTGGACAAAAATTTATTTCTGGGTCTCAGGAGGAGTAAACTCTAGGTTACTTTCGTAACCCCGGATCTTTGATAATATGAGTGAAATGTATCACATATGGGGATTTGCTAGGGAGCAGGGGCATGCAATGATACATCTCACTCATATTATCAGAGAACCAGGGTGATGAAAGTAACATTAAGTTCTCTTGCAAATACTTATGGGAATATGGCCAACTCCCGTGTCTCCGACATGCTCTCCGAAGCCATGATAGTCCCAACAGCATTACCCCTCAGAGGCTCCGACACTGAGGACAGTATGCGCCAACAGAGGTGCAGTGACATCCAGTCGGTAAAACCTCATAAACGAATGAGGAGCGGCCCGACATGTCGCATCGCAAATCTCATGTAAAGAGATGCCTGTAAACAGTGCCCAAGAGGTAGCCATACCTATGATGGAATGAGCTCTCAGGCTCTCCGGGGGCTGTAAACCTTTGCTATTATAAGTACATATAAGAGTTTCCGCTATCCGTTGACGAGAGAGGGGCCTTCCCTTGCAGGGAGGTACAGTAGGTGCCCAAGAAACGAAGAGTTGGTCGCCCTTGTGTAAAACACTCATATCCAAGTAAATGCGTACTGGACATAAACGATGGAGACGCTCTTCTTCCGTAGAGGTGAAGGACGGCGGGTAGAAAGCCACAATCTCTAAGGTGAGACATTAAATATTTATTGACCTTAGGCATGAAGGCAGTGTTATGTAACAAGGTCACCTTGGATAACCCTGGGGCTGTTGTAGGCATGAATGGTGAACACTACGTGCAGCTCATTCACTCGCTATGCAGACGTAAGGGCCATTAGTAGGACAGTAAGAAGGAGAGATTTTTTTTTTCAATCCTTTATTTAACTAGGCAAATTAGTTAAGAACAACTTCTTATTTACAATGACAGCCTACCCCAGCCAAACCCTCCCCTAACCCAGACGACACTGGGCCAATTGTGCGCTGTCCGATCACAGCCAGTTGTGATACAGCCTGGGATCGAACCAGGGTCTGTAGTGACACATATAGCACTGCGGTGCAGTGCCTTAGACCGCTGTGCCACTAGGGAAAGATATTATCTCCATGCTTTTCATATCAAAAAATGCTGCAGTGAAATAGCCTCAAGCACAATTGGCCGGTCCGAAGATGCTTGGAGGGCTTGGATACTGAGCGGAAACAACATGCTCCCTTCATGAAACGACATAACAGAGGAAGTTCCTGCTGTGTTATTGTCGAAACCTATAGCAGGCCGAGATAGAGGCTAAACAGTGGAGAAAAAACCTTCCCCCTGTTCAAAAAGGGCCTGCAGAAAGCATAAAACCTTCGATACATAGGTAAGGAATGATCTGTACTTGGTAACACCACTTCTCAAAAACGCACCACCTGTTACCGTACACTGGGTGTGTAGAAGGGACTCTGGGGATCCCAATGATTTTTTTAACAGGAGAAAGCCTTCCTTTTCTTTGAGCCTCAAAACCCGCCCTAGTCAGCATTTTGCAATGCTCGTAGGACTCAGGGTTGTCGAGTGCTGCCTGAGCATGCTCCCTTCCCAAGCAGTTGATGTAGGTGAAAATCCTTCCTCACAATCATGGAGCCGCAAGCCGGGGGTTCGAGTGCTGGGCATGGCTCACCCTTGGATGGGGTAGCAGTGGCCATTATATGGAACAAGGCTTGCTAATATAGAGACGCATGTTGTAAAAAACAACGTATTACGTGGAAGGCTCTGAATAGGCTTAAGCAAGTTAGGAAAAAAGCCACAAGGCTAATAACTAGCTAGCTTGAGCACAAAGTGAACGCTATAGCCACGAGGCTTGTAAGGCATTAACTAGCTAGCAGCTACCCTGTGGCTAAGGTGTGCTGTAGCTAGCACAGTGCTACCCGAAGGGGACTGCGTGGGGCAAGGTTCGACTTCGGGTTGGTAAAGTATCTCAAAGGAGAAGCCGTGAGGCTAAACCAGTCGATCTAACTAACCCAACGAATGGACGTAGGTTAACTAGATGAGAAAAGAGAGCTAGCAATGCTACCATGTGTGCAGGTAGGGATGCTTGTGTGGGTTGGCTAGCTAGCAGCTACCTTGTGCCTAAGGTGTGCTGTAGCCAGCACAGTGCTAGCTGAAGGGAACTGTGTGGTGGCAGAGTTCTGCTTCAGGTAGGTGTTCTCCCACGACCGTGGAGCCGTGAGGCTAAGTCGGTCGGGCAAGTTAACACAACCAAATGAACGTAGATTAGACTAGACGAGAAAAGGAAGCTAATACTAACTAACGTATGTGCAAGTAGGAATGTGGTTTGCTTGCTTTCCAGCGAGCTAGCCAAGTTAGCTTAAGCATTGCAGCGTGGGCTAATCAAGTTTCGATAGCTAGCCATGTAATGCTAGCTAACACCGAAGACTGAGAAGTAGAAAATAAATTATCTTAAAGCAAAATCTTTCCTTTCAGTCAGTACTCAACAGTATAGCCAGGAGGTAAGGTCCTTTGTTCGGCAGCGTTAACCTCGCGGTTCGCATGAGAACAGTTAAGTAGGAAGACAGGATTCTAGTCATGCTCAGGAGAGCTTCAGGAGCCGTAGCGATTCTTCCACAAGGAAGAAAGGTGAGAATTACCAGAGGACGGGTGAGTGGCGCTCTTACTCACCACATTCGCCACTTGACCTGTCTGTCTCCGACAGAAGTTGTGTGATTGGATCGTCATAGTGATCCGCCTCCAGTGAATCCCCATATTTGATACATTGAAACTAGTATTTGAAAGAGAACCTCCAATGGGAATTCCCAAAGCAAGGCTTTGCAGGTGCAGTTTTCTCCTGGTGATAACATGTTATGATCCTTTTCTTGTATGATGAAATACACTAGACAATTTGGCATTCTCTAGACTAGTGACTGTCATAAAGGACACCCTGCAGTCTGATGGGTGGTTCTGGTTCAAACATTCATTACATTACCTTGAAGAAGGCAAAGTGATGCCAAAGCGCCGGTGGTTTACCCAATAAATTACTGGGAGCTTTTATATAGTGTGTGACTCTATTTATTTTTATAGCCTCTTCTTTGCAGACATTTTCTGGAGATGAGTGGTGAGGGATAGCTCTCCTGGAATAAGTTGTCATACTTATTAGTCTATTTGGACACTTAAAGTATCTTCACCACATTACTGTAATGAGTATATGGACACATGGTGGTCCATGTCAAACAATGGTCCACCGTAAGATAAAGGGCAGTTAATTACTGCTGTTGATCCTTGAATGAGCTGGCGACTATACAGTAACTGGGTTGTGACCCTGGTCTGACCTTACCCGAATCAATGAAGTCAGAGTAACGGATGTGACCCTGGTCTGACCTGACCCGACTCAATGAACTCACTCTGATCTGATCTCTTAACATCAATCTCAAAATATCCTATCTTGTGTTCCCGATCACTAAACTCTTTGTTGGTTCAGTTTTAGGAAAACATGTAATTTCTCCCAGGAACAAATTGGATCGCTTTAACAATTTTTTTTCTCATGAAGTCATTGTGGATAGCTCCATTAGACCAATATGCAGGGCTGGAGGCTCAGCTGTCTCTCACCATTACCTTTGGGACATTACCTCATCTCAAATCAAATCCAATTTTATTTGTCACATGCGCCGAATACAACAAGTGTAGACCTTACCGTGAAATGCTTACTTACAAGCCCTTAACCAACAATGCAGTTCAAGAAATAGTTAAGAAAAGATTTACTAAATAAACTAAAGTAAAAAGTAACACACAAAATTACATAACAATAACGAGGCTCTATACAGGGGGTACCGGTAGCGAGTCAATGTGCAGGGGTACAGGTTAGTCGAGGTCATTTGTACATGTGGGTAGGGGTAAAGTGACTATGCATAGTTAATAAACAGCGAGTAGCAGCACTGTAAAAACAAAGTGTGTGTGGGGGGGGTCAATGTAAATACTCCGGGTGGCCAATTTATGAATTGTTCAGCAGTCTTATGGCTTAGGGGTAGAAGCTGTTAAGGAGCCTTTTGAACCTAGACTTGGCGCTCCGGAACCGCTTGCCGTGCGGTAGCAGAGAGAACAGTCTATGACTTGGGTGACTGGAGTCTTTGACAAATTTTTGGGCCTTCCTCTGACACCGCCTAGTACATAGGTCCTGATGGCATGAACCTTGGCCCCAGTGATGTATTGGGCCGTACGCACTACCCTCTGTAGCACCTTGCGTTCGGATGCCAAGCAGTTGCCATACCAGGCGGTGATGCAACCGGTCAGGATGCTCTTGATGGTGCAGCTGTAGAACTTTTTGAGGAGAGGGACTCATGGGGACTCATGCTAAATCTTTTCATTCTCCTGAGGAGTAAAGGGTGTTGTTGTGCCCTCTTTACAACAGTCTTGGTGTGTTTGGACCATGATAATTTGTTGGTGATGTGGACACCAAGGAACTTGAAACTCTCGACCAGCTCCACTACAGCCCCATCGATGTTAATGGGGGCCTGTTCGGCCCTCCTTTTCCTGTAGTCCACAATCATCTCCTTTGTCTTGCTCACATTGAAGGAGAGGTTGTTGTCCTGGCACCACACTGCCAGGTCTCTGACCTCCTCCCTATAGGCTGTCTCCACGTTGTCGGTGATCAGGCCTACCGCTGTTGTGTCATCAGCAAACTTAATGATTCATGGGTGAACAGGGAGTACAGGAACGGGACTAAGTACGCACCCCTGAGGGTCCCCGTTATTGAGGATCAGCGTGGCAGATGTGTTGTTGCCTACACAACTGGATCCTGGGAGCGGCCATGGTCCAGTTGCATAGGGAGGTGTTTAGTCCCAGGATCCTTAGCTTAGTGATACGTTTTGTGGGCACTATGGTTTTGAATGCTGAGCTGTAGTCAATGAACAGCATTCTCACATAGGTGTTCCTTTTGTCCAGGTGGGAAAGGGCAGTGTGGAGTGCGATTGAGATTGCGTCATCTGTGGATCTTTTGGAGCAGTATGCGAATTGGAGTGGGTCTAGGGTTTCCGGCATTATGGTGTTGATGTGAGCAAATGACCAGCCTTTTCAAAGCACTTCATGGCTACTGACGTGAGTACTATGGGGCGGAAGTCATTTAGGCAGGTTACCTTCGCATTCTTGGGCACAGGGACTATGGTTGTCTGCTTGAAACATGTAGGTATTACAGACTCGGTCAGGGTGACATTGAAAATATCAGTGAAGACACTTGCCAGTTGGTCCGCGCATGCTCTGAGTACACTCCCTGGTATCCGTCTGACCCCGCGGCCTTGTGAACGTTGACCTGTTTAAAGGTCTTGCCCACATCGGCTACTGAGAGCGTGATTACAGACTCGTCCGGAACAGCTGGTGCTCTCATGCATGCTTCAGTGTGGCTTGCGTCGAAGCGAGCATCTGGTATGCTCGTCTGGTATGCTAGCGTTACTGGGCAGCTCGCGGCTGGGTACCCCTTTGTATGCTTTGCAAGCCCTGCCATATCCGACGAGTCAGAGCCGGTGTAGTAGGATTCAATCTTAGTCCTGTATTGACGCTTTGCCTGTTTGATGATCATCTTGTACTGTTATTGTGTACACTTCCAGTTATGTCACATATCAAATCAAATCAAATCAAATCAAATCAAATCAAATTTTATTAGTCACATACACATGGTTAGCAGATGTTAATGCGAGTGTAGCGAAATGCTTGTGCTTCTAGTTCCGACAATGCAGTAATAACCAACAGTAATCTAACCTAACAATTCCACGCTACTACCTTACACACACACACAAGTGTGAAGGGATAAAGAATATGTACATAAAGATATATGGATGAGTGGTGGTACAGAACGGCATGGCAGATGCAGTAGATGGTATAGAGTACGGTATATACATATGAGATGAGTACTGTAGGGTATGTAAACATAAAGTGGCATAGTTTAAAGTGGCTAATGGTACATGTATTGCATAAAGATGGCAAGATGCAGTATGTGTGATTGCATGTGTCTGCTCTCAAGTTCAGCTCTGAGCAGATTGAATGGAATCTGCTTTAGAAACAAGGCAGTTGATTGCCTTCTCTCTTTTAGGGTTCACAGGGCACCTAGCTTGAGGTAGTCTGTGAATGTGACACTTGCTGTGGTTCTCAGTCTTAAACAGTATGTGTGAGTTCGATTTGTCCCTCTGTTAAGGTCACACACACTCACTAGCAGGATGATAAGTGGATGGTATTGCACCTGTAGAGTCGAATCCCTCCCTGTTCAGACTGAGCCTTTACTCTCACTTGAACCCCAGTGGATAGCTGACTGAGAAAGTGTATCTTTATCATTACAATGTCTTCAAAATCTCACATTGATGTAGGTCTCTATCTCCCCTTTCATATGATCTTCTCTTCTTTCTCTGACTGTCTTCCTCCCTCTTGTTCTCAGTCTCTTTCTCAGCCCCCCCCCCTCTCCCTCCCTCCCCTGTCTTCTTCCGTCTCTCACTGCCTCTGTCTCCTTCTATCGCTTTCTCTCACTCAAGATCACTCTCTCACTCTGTCTTTCAGCGAGCTTTCAGCCTGGAATTGGAGCTCATTTGCTCCCAGCAGTCGATATACCTTGAAGGCCTCTATATGAAAGTGATTGTAATAGTCATCAAGTCATTTACTCAATGTTTCGGCTGGATGCTTGTCCATATGACTCCTTTTCTCACTTTCCATCAAATACCACAGTGAAAATGTGGACTTATTAAAAAGAGAAAACTAGCATCTGTTGTGTTAATAGGGCCATAATGCTTGGGAAAAACAAGTCTTTGTCTTTTTAGGCATCAAGCTAAAGTGAATTTTTGCTGTGATAGATTATTTGAAACTTGTTTCCTCAAAACATGTTTTCTAATTAGGCATAAGCTCTGCAAGGCCCTTGATCTAAAATGAAATATGCTAACTAGCTCTGTTGTTTCAACCACTTCTCAAAAATATTGCATGCCATACCAATTACTGAAAACATGGAGCGATAGTTAAATGCAGAAGGCACTGCAATATGGTAACAACCTCCCGCTCCCTTTTGTCTTTTATTTATTCCCCATTCTCTCCCAAGCCTTCTAATCAGGCCTGGGGGATTAGTACACACAGGTGAGGCTGATGCGGTACAGTAGCACAATCAGGCCATCTGTCCTCTTTTTCACCACAATAGGCCTGGATGAAACCAGTCCAACACCGTCACACCTCACCCCCGCTTTTCTCTCCTTTCCTCCTCTCCTCTCCTCTGCACCTCTCTGCCTCTCCTCGACCATTCCCTTGCTCCTTTTCCTGTTCTTCTCCACTCCTCTCTGCCTTTCCTCTACCATTCCCCTACTTTTATCCTTGCTTTTCTCCTCTGCTTCTCTCTGCCCTCCTCTACCCTGCTCCTTGTCTTCTGCATATCTCCCCCACCCTCTCCTCTGCTTATCTTCCCTGCTCCTCTCCCCTGCTTCTCTCATCCACTTTCCTCTTCCATCTCTCTGTTGCTCCTTTTCCCAAATCCTTTTCCCCATCTCTCTTCAGGAGCCTCCAGTGGCAGGGCCTTGAGTACAAAGCTGTCGGATCAACAGATACACAGGGCTCCAGCCAACAAGGGCTCCCTTTTGATATTTTCATCTCTTTGTTCAGCCGACACCTTTGTCCATGGCTACTTACCCTCCCTGCTTTAACAAGCAACATGTTTAGGGCCTTACTCTTAGGAGTTTAACCAGTATAGTAATTTCAGCATATCAGAGGTAAACATAAGGAAAGGATATAAAGCAACGGATGAAAGGGAGGAAAGGATGTAAGGCCTCTGAGAGTTTTGGTCCAGCCTTGCTTAGTCTCCGCTCAGCCTACTCTGGGACGTATGAGACAGGTAACGGGACAGAGTTACGACCTCCCCTCCTCTCTCTCGTTAATTACCGTGGGATACTGCCTTGGTGGAGAGAAAGTTGCTTCTCTGCTCAGCTGTATTTGTCTCAGAGGAACGTGGTGCGCGAGAAACAAAGAATGATGTTGAACAGCAGTATGCTTTCTATTATCTCTCTGCCATCCAAAGCTAGACCAATAAAACTCCAGAGACAAGCGCTGCGAATGGGTCTTTTTCATTTAGCATTAGCACAGCCAGCTGTGTGATGCAAATATGCTTGGCTGCTCCCTGTACTGATGGAGAGAAAGAGATTCAGTAGTAGATTCAGTAGTCCTGCTTCAAAATTGACAATGAGATACAGTATGTATCTTTTTCTGTCCATTGGATACAGGTTTTATGCCTTTCTTAGACATCACGAGTGAGTGGTGTATAATACATGAGAGTTTCTGGAATTTAAATGTCTTAAAATAATACGCAATACGTAAGTGAGAATAGGCATAATCTGAAGCCAAAAAATAAAGGAAATTCACGAGCACCACAAGGCCTATTCTACCCAGGCTCTACCAAGGTTTCCAGCACACAGCTTTGACCTACTACAGTAGCTATTTTGGTATTGTACTTCAAAATATGTGTATGCAGATTGCTTACGATTAAAACTTTCTCAAATAGCCTAATTCATGCTCGTAGAGTGTCAGGACCCGGTGTGAGAAACAGTCACTAATAGTCGGCAGAACCCAGAAGATGAGGCAGACACAGCAGTACTAGAGACGGTGGTTTAATCAAAGTAAAAGATCTTCAGGCAAAAAATATAAATCCACAACGTCAAAAGTAAAGCCAAGAGAAAAAATGGATATCCTCCAAAATACAATGAAAATCCACAAAGTGGTAAGAACAGCAGGAAAAAACAAACCTCAAAAGACTAATCAAAAATAAACAAGAACAAAACCAGAGAACCTCTGGAAAATCCAACAAGAGAAATATATGTTCACAGCATGGCTGGGGCTGGGTGCTAACATACAAACACTGAGCAAAGAACTGAGGAACACTAAGGGTTTAAATACCTGCAAAGAAATAAGGCACAGGTGCAAATAATAATTAGACCAAGGGAAAAACAAAAGGTTCAAAAAAGGCGCAATGGGGGCATCTAGTGACCAAAACAATCCTGGCCAAATCCTGACATAGAGGAGGTGCTTCCACAATAATGTGATGTGTACTGCATACAAGATAAAGTATTCGATTCTTCACACACCACAGTATTATCCCATTACACTACCTTTTGATGCTTATTTTATTAAAT
The DNA here is from genome assembly GCF_002910315.2 of Salvelinus sp. IW2-2015. Classification (NCBI taxonomy): domain Eukaryota; kingdom Metazoa; phylum Chordata; class Actinopteri; order Salmoniformes; family Salmonidae; genus Salvelinus; species Salvelinus sp. IW2-2015. Next base: position 19,305,946 of record NC_036851.1, read on the forward strand.
GAAGGCAAGCTTTACTATTATACTTACAAGACCATCAGCCTTGATTGAGTTGTTTTGTCTTGTAGTAATGTGGTGTATGCATGTACTGTATTTCCTTAAACCTTTATTTTAGCAATACTGTAACGGATTTCCTCTTCGTCTGAAGAGGAGTACCAAGGATTGGACTAATGTGCAGCGTGCTAAGTGTCCATAATAGATTTTTAATAAATCAAAATGAACACAGAACAAAAATAACAAAACACGAACAAACAACCGAAACAGTATGTTGCAAACACTGAAACAGGAAACAACCACCCACAAAACACAATAGAAAACAGGCTACCAAAATATGGCTCCCAATCAGAGACAACAACTGACACCTGCCTCTGATTGAGAACCATACTAGGCCAAACAAATAGAAATATAACAACAGAACAAAACATATAAAAACAACATAGAATGCAGTGACAGTACCCACCCCCAAAGGTGCGYACTCCGGCCGCAAAACCTGAACCTATAGGGGAGGGTCTGGGTGGGCATTTACTGCGGTGGCGGCTCTGGAGCGGGACGAGGACCCCACTTCACCATAGTCTCGGCCCACTTCTGTGACACCTTAGGAGCGGCGACCCTCGTCACCGACCCTGGATTGGAGACCCTAGTAAAGGGCACCACTGGACTGAGGGACGCCTCTGGACTGACGGGCGCCTCTGGACTGACGGGCGCCTCTGGACTGACGGGCGCCTCTGGACTGAAGGGCGGCTCAGGCGGCTCCTGACTGAAGGGCGGCTCAGGCGGCTCCTGACTGAAGGGCGGCTCGGGCGGCTCTTGACTGAAGGGCGGCTCCTGACTGAAGGGCGGCTCAGGCGGCTCCTGACTGAAGGGCGGCTCCTGACTGAAGGGCGGCTCAGGCAACTCAGGACAGACGGGCGGCTCAGGCGGCTCAGGACAGACGGGCGGCTCAGGCGGCTCAGGACAGGACGGGCGGCTCAGGACAGACGGGCGGCTCTGGCAGCTCAAGACAGACGGGAGCAGTTGTAGGGAGGAGACGGAGAGACAGCCTGGTGGGTCCTGTGGCAGCCCCATGCACCAGGCTGTCTCTCCAGGTGGTGGGTGAATTTTGCAGGGCTCTGGCAGTGCACCTCCTTGCACAAAGGCGGAGGTAGCGGTCCTGCTGCTGGGTTGTTGCCCTCCTACGGCCTCTCCACGTCTCCTGATGTACTGGCCTGTCTCCTGGTAGCGCCTCCATGCTCTGGACACTACGCTGACAGACACAGCAAAACCTTTTTGCCACAGCTCGCATTGATGTGCCATCCTGGATGAACTGCACTACCTGAGCCACTTGTGGTGGTTGTAGACTCCGTCTCATGCTACCACTAGAATGAGAGCACCGCCAGCATTCAAAAGTGACCAAAACATCAGCCAGGAAGCATAGGAACTGAGAAGTTGTCTGTGGTCACCACCTGCAGAATCACTCCTTTTTTGGGGGTGTCTTGCTAATTGCCGTTAATTTCCACCTTTGGTCTATTCCATTTGCAACACAGCATGTGAAATTTATTGTCAATCAGTGTTGCTTCCTAAAGTGGACAGTTCGATTTCACAGAAGTGTGATTGACTTGGAGTTACATTGTGTTGTTTAAGTGTTCCCTTTATTTTTTTGAGCAGTGTATATATATATACACTACATGGACAAAGTATGTGGTCAACTGCTCATTGAACATCTCATTTGTCACGTCTACTCCCGCCCCTCCCCTCCCCTCCAGTGTTCGACATCGCCAGTATACTAACCACCGGTCCTGAGATCCATCATTACGCACACCTGGCATCAATCATTACGCGCACCTGCACGTCGTCGTGAGGCACACCTGGACTCCATTACCTCACTTATTACCTCCCCTATATCTGGCACTCCCTTAGGTTCTTTCCCCAGTCAGTATTGTTCCTGTGTTTATGCGTAAACGATACTCTTGTCTCGTTCCATGTTTGTTGTTTTATTAAAAGTTTCACCTACACCTGCTTCTCGACTCTCAGCGTCTCCGTTACATCATTCCAAAATCATGAGCATTAATATGGAGTTGGTTCCCCCGTTGCTGCTTTAACAGCCTCCACTCTTCTGGGATTGCATTCCGCTACAGTAGATGTTGGATCATTGCTGCAGGACTTGCTTCCAGTCAGCCACGAGCATTCATGAGGTCAAGCACTGATGTTGGGCGATTAGGCCTGGCTCGCAGTTGGCGTTCCAATTCATCCCAAAGATATTCTATGGGGTTGAGGTCAGGGCTCTGTGCAGGCCAGTCAAGTTCTTCCACACCAATCTCGACAACCCATTAATGTATGAACCTCGCGTTGTGCACGGGGGCATTGTCATGCTGAAACAGGAAAGAGCCTTCCCCAAACTGTTGCTACAAAGTTGGAAGCACAGACTCTTCTAGAATGTCATTCTATGCTGTAGCGTTAAGATTTCCCTTCACTGGAACTAAGGGGCCTAGCCCAAACCATGAAAAACAGCCTCAGACCATTATCCCTCCTCCACCAAACTTTACAGCGAGCACTAGGTATTGGGGCAGATAGCGTTCTCCTGGCATGCGCTAAACCCAGATTCGTTCGTTGGACTGCGAGATAGTAAAGGTTGATTCATCACTCTAGAGAACGCTTTTCCACTGCTCCAGAGTCCAATGGTTTCGAGCTTGACACTACCCCAGCCAATGCTTTGCATTGCGCATGGTGATCCTGGGCCATGGAAAACCATTTCATGAAGCTCCCGACGAACAGTTCTTGTGCTGACGTTGCTTCCAGAGGCAGTTTGGAACTCAGTAGTGAGTGTTGCAACCGAGGACAGATGATTTTTACTCGCTACACTACGCTCTTCAGCACTCGGCTGTCCTGTTCTGTGAGCTTGTGGCTGAGCCGTTGTTGCTCCTAGACGTAACACTGTAACGAATGAAAAACAGTTGAGAAACACCTGCAAAATACAAAGTCATTAGACAAGTACAAAACTCTTAAGAGAAATGATAGACATATTTACAAATCTGAAATTGGATAGGTGCTCTAAACCCTTGAATACTAAACTTCAGCTACAAATGTCTTAAGTACACCGCTGTCCAACTCCAGTAAAAGAGCACACATGTCCTCATTTATAAATGGTTGTATAAATATTAAAACCGGTGAGAGAACTCACAGATTTGGATCAGAACATACATTTTAAGTATCGATAGTGTGCGAAGTACCATGTTTACTGCGTGCATTTGTATTGGTATAAGTCGTTTGTCAGTTCCACATGGGCCAGCTTGCATTTCTCTGTGAGAGGTGCATTCCCAGAATCTGCCACTCTGCCATAAAGGACTGTGTTCCCAGGTAGTACCTTAGGGTTGGCGTGCATCTCACAGATGAGTGCAACGACCCACGCAGTAGTACACACCACCACACTCACTGCCACTTGCCTGCCACTTCATGAACCCAAAGGCTCTTAAGAGCCACCTAATAAATGTAAATAAGTGTGCGTGCGTGTGTGTGTCGGTAGGGGTCTGTCAAAACTATAAACTAAATAATCCTCTGGGAGGCGAACCCACCTCCAGCCATTACACTACAAACCCTGTTCTCAAAACACCGATTTCTTGAAGCGTTTGTTAAAAAAATGTTTTTTGTTTATTTCTCTTGCTTGGTTAAAATACAATAGTCTAAAACAGTTGATTTGTTGAAAACAGACACATTTAATCGTGTACATTGTCTTCAGAAAGTATTCCTACCCCTTGACTTTTCCACATTTTGTTGGGTTACAGCCTGAATTCTGAATGGATTAAATATATTTATTTTTTCACCCATCTGCACACAATACCCAATAATGACAAAGTGAAAACATGTTTTTAAAAATGTTTGCAAATTTATTGAAAATGCAATACAGAAATATTTAATTTACATAAGTATTCACACCCCTGAGTCAATACTTTGTCGAAGCACCTTTGGCAAAGATTACAGCTGTGAGTCTTTCTGGGTAAGTGTCTAAGATTTTTCCTCAATTGGATTTTGCCCATTATTCTTTTCAAAACTCTTCAAGCTCTGTCAAATTGGTTGTTAATTGTTACTGGAAAACCATTTTCAGGTCTTGCCATAGATTTTCAAGCAGATTTAAGTCAACTTTCATTCGGCCACTGTCTTCTTGGTAAACAACTACAGTGTAGATTTAGCCTGAGAATATGAGAATAACTTTTTTTATGCACGATGCGTTTAACAATGCAACAACCAATAATGGAACAGAAAACTTTGTAAATGATGTAATCAAAGGCAGATCTTGCATGTTTTAGTGAGTAAACACATCGTTTACTATTTGTTTGTGAATAGAGCGATTGTGTGATATGGAAATCCAGCGTAAGGTTTTGTGTGTGATGATAGTGTCAGCTTGCTCATGCTTCCCTTGCTCTCTTAAAGTAGTTGTGATACTGGTTCAATAGTTCACTATTCATGAGGACAAGGTGTTTGCACCTAATGTTGCCATGTCAAGTTTTCTACTGTGCAGCCAGTCAGTGAGTATTGTATCCTCGCCAGGGTCTGTACACACACTCACACTTAACGCATGGACACACTGCATACACACGCACATGCACACGCACACGCACACGCACACACACACACACACACACACACACACACACACACACACACACACAACACACACACACCACACACACCAACACGAACACAACACATATGTGCAGTACACCCACACATACTACACATGCTCACACATCCTGTCTCTGACACATGCAGTACACGTACAGTACCACTCTTTCAATGTTTTTTCTATATTTTTTACTATTTTCTACATTGTAGAATAATAGTGAAGACATCAAAACTATGAAATAACACATATAGAATCATGTAGTAACCAAAAAAGTGTTCAAAAGATCAAAATATATTTTATGTTTGAGATTCTTCAAGGTAGCCACCCTTTGCCTTGATGACAGCTTTGCACACGTTTGGCATTCTCTCAACCAGCTTCACGAGGTAGTCACCTGGAGGTTTGTCCAATCTTTTGTCTGGTACTGTACACAAACATATATTAATAAGACTGATCAGTGCATTGAGTCACTGTGAACACACAACCACAAAGTCTGATCAATTACAGCTGTAATGGTGTGCTGCCTGAGACACCCACAGAATGAGCATGTCAATTAGTACAAAGACTAAATGCACATGCTATCAGCCTAACCCCCCGCCACAAGCTCAGCGGTACCAGACATCAAGCTGTGTTTTAGTATTCTTTAACACTATTGAACTACTGTTAATGTATGTGCCATGCTATTCCATTCTCTATGTTGTTGGTATTCTTGAATACCATTTTAAAAGGGTGTGTTTTCTGTAGGTGGTGCTTAATCTATCTGTGAAGGAGTTTCTTATGTTTCCACACTTTAATGTCTCACTTTATAAGTGGATTACAATTGTGGAAGTGGCCAGAGATGTTTTATGTGGGCAATCCCATTTTTGGGACATTATCCTAATTTTAGCTGAGAGGTAAAAGCCTCCATTCACAGAACCTGTGGATAGTAGTTACAAATGGCCATGGGAGAGCTGGGTTGGACCTGGGAGTGAAGCAGTGGCACACTGGTAATGAACCATAGATGGATTCCCCACTGGCCCAAAGCACTTTGGAGGGAGAGAGCTGTGATGAGAGTGCCACTGTGGGTGCTGGAGCACCGTTCCAATACTACTTTCATGATTTATCCTTCCTGCCTCCCAGTCCCTACCTCAAAGTAATCATTAATCAGACTGGATTGGCTAAAACTAAGATGTGGAATCTTTGATTTTCTCATCTCATTAGATCAGTGATCACTTCAAGAAAGGGAAGAGCAGCCTCCTGAGTGGTGCAGGGGTCTAAGACACTGCATCGCAGTGCTAGCCGTGCCACTAGAGATTCTGGGTTCGAGTCCAGGCTCTGTCGCAGCCGGCCACGACCGGGAGACCCATGGGGTGGCGCACAATTGGCACAGCGTCATCCGGGTTAGGGGAGGGTTTGGCTGGCAGGGATGTCCTTTTCCCATCGCACACTAGTGACTCCTGTGACTGGCCAGGTGCAGTGCACTCTGACACGGTTGCCAGGTGCACGGTGTTTCCTCCGACACATTGGTGCGGTTGGCTTCCTGGTTAAGTTGGCATTGTGTCAAGAAGCAGTGCTGCTTGTTTGGGATGTGTTTCGAGGGACGCACGGCTCTCGACCTTCGCCTCTCCCGAGTCCGTACGGGAGTTGCAGTGATGAGACAAGACTGTAACTACCAATTGGATACCACGAAAAAGGGGTAAAAAAAAAAAATCTTTAAAGGGAAGAGCAATAATGTTTTTTACAAGTGCCCCCTCTAGAGGGCTAAGCTACAATAAACCAATCTAATGTTTCTTGCCGCAACCAAGTCTGCTCTGATTGATTTTTTTTGGTGGAACCATCCCACTGGGCACGAACTGGTTGAATCAACGTTGTTTCAATGTAATTTGTCATTGTGACATGGAATCAACGTGGAAAATACATTGGATTTGAAAAAAGTCAACAACGTAAACTTTTTCAGGTGGGTTAAATTTCAACCACATCACTATGTCACCATGTTAACCAAATTTCAACATAGACAAACATTGTATAAAATATGTTTAATTTGTATCTTTAAAACAACGTCAGACCTTCAACAGTATGTCCACTATCAGAAAAAAAACTATAGGCTGGGCAGCACCTCCTACTGGAGAATTTATCTATCTACATCTGGAACAAAAGCCAGACTAAGTAATGTAAGTAAGCAGATAGAACTGTTAAAACAGAAGATAAATCTCCTTCAAATGTTTTTTATTTTTTATGTTTATTTAACCTTTATTTAACTAGTTAAGAACACATTCTTATTTACAATGACGGCCTTTACAATTTTGATATTTGGTTGAGTTGACAACCAAACACAATTCAATATCACTTTTGAAATACAATAAATAGCCTGTTAACTTGTCGACAGGTTTACAAATGAAACAGTATGTTGGATTGACGTCTCCAGCACAAACAAAATAAAAGTAGAGAATGGGATTAATGCCAGTGACTCAGATGGAACTATCCAAGCTGAAGATACATCTCCTTTAAACGTTGATATTTGGTTGCATTGTCAACTTTTGCCATACAGTACAGTAAATACCTAAAGTTAAGGCTATCTTACAAACTATTGTAACATTCAACCTTAAAATGAGTAACACATCCATGGCCATATTTTGAGGTTACTGTAACTAGGCCTATACATTTCATCTTATGTAATCATATAAAACGGGCATGTTCAAGATAGCATGCATAGGTCGTTGCAGGTCTGTGGAGATCTTCACAATTGCTGTAATAATATGCACTGCATCTCAAACGGAATTGATCACTTGCACCATGTACTTTAAATATTATCTCAACTGCAATCCAGGTCATTTGCTTCTGCTATTAGATGAAGCACAGTGATAACACATTAAACGGTTGTATAAATAAAATACATCTGACATTGTATTCCCATTTGAACTTTGCTGTGGTTTTAAATGGTTGAAAGCATAGTGATAGCACATTGGAAACTCAACTAACTTTTGGCGGTATTTTTGAGTTGGTGATCATTGATCAACGTCTCAACCAAATATTACCCAATTATCCAGGTTGATACTATGTGGTGTATCCAGTGGGATTACTCTAGAGGAGCGGCACTGGCACGTGACTGGAAGCTCTATTATTTCGTTTCTTTTTGGGAAATATTCATTTTAAAATGGCAGCTTCCTTTCAAAAAGGCAAGAGTAAAATAAAATAGGAGAGAGAATGGGGGATTAGACATGTCAGTGTTTGTTTCTTCCCTTCTTTTGTGCTTGTGTAAGTGCATGTCCCTTAATAAAGCAACACGATGTTGCTGCTGAGCATTCACGTACCTCTGTTTTTATGTGCAGGCCTGTGTGGGTGGGTGTGCACGTGCACAGATGAGCACTTGCTCTCCTTTGTTGGTTGTCAGTAATCTGGGATTACACATCCATTTGATGTTTTACGGACATTATGTAACTGCCGGGGAGAGCCTGTCTTTGTGCCCTGCCCTCTATATAAGAGGAGAGGAGAGAGAGTGATGTGTGGACGACGAAAGAGAGAGAGATATGGTTGCCCTCCTGGTGCCCTCTCTCTTCTCTGAGACTGTTTTCCTGACCATATGTTCAGTAGTCACACATTAAAGACACTCCATTGGAAGCTGAATGGTGATGGCTTTTCCCCTGATGGTGATTAGGGAGATATGTTCCTTGATTTGCAATGGCCGACCCCCTTTGAATGATTCAGAGCTATTTCAGACCTCACCAACTGCCGAAAAACACTAATTAACGTTGCCGAGAAAGAGAGACAGAGAGACAGAGACAGAGACAGAGAGAGAGAGAGAGAGAGAGAGAGAGATCTGCTGGTATCTGCTGTATGACAGAAGAGCAGAACACAGAAACACAGTGGCTACATCAGGGCTGCCCAACCCTCTTCCTGGAGATCTACCGTCCTGTGGGTTTTCAGTCCAACCCTAATTTAACACACCTGATTCTACTAATTAGCTGTTCAACAAGACCTTAACTAGCTGAATCAGATATGCTAAATTAGGGTTGGACTGAAAACCTACAGGACAGTAGATCTCCAGGAAGAGGGTTGTGCAGCCCTCATCCATCATCTCCCTCCTTTCCATGTCCCAGTTGCATAGTGGCTGCAGAAACAGCGTCATATATGATAGGTGAAGTATGTTGCAGCGTGAACACTCGTGACTGAGGTATGTTTTTGTAGCTCACAGATGGCAGGCATAGAGATGGCCTCCACTAACACCAGGCCCTAAGTTGACATGTCCACTGCTTTCTCCTCTCTCCAGTAGTGGTGTGTGGGTAAAATCACTGGTGCAGCCAAGCCAGTAAAAACATCCATATTACAACCTATGTMTTGTGATAATTGCTTTGTTTGCTCTATAACCTGTTAGTTCATATGCCTTGACACCGTGATATATAGGCCTAAGGCAGAGACAATAAGATATCACAGTGGCAGAATATATTCAACCACACCTTTGTTTCATCACAAAACCGGAGATCAACCTCTGTCTGGTGAAGTCCACAAAGCATATTGCATGTAACAAACAGTTATATGACCTACAGCATGGTCAAGCAAGTTAATGTTTCCGACATTTCTGACTACTAAGCAGCTATTTATTTGGAACCACAGAGAGTTACTGCAAGTCGCAAAGTAAACAGGAGCTGCCTCCACTATTCCAGCACCATTTCAACTTGAACATTTCAACATCATCAAATCACCTACGCCAATGCTATCCTCCTCTCTTTCATGTTGACAAAACAGTCTTTGTCTCTGTCATACAGTACACGCTTTTATTTTTTGTTGTCCTAGGCTACCTGGATTAAGTGCTTGCTCACTAGCCTAACTTCCTTTCATGGGCAATGTCAGCTAGTTAACATTAGCCTTCTACATTTTCTAATTTTAGATAGCTAGCTAGCCACCAGAGGACAACAACACAATGGGATGCAACAATTAAAGTTGTTTTTGTCAATGATGTATTGCTCGTGTGATGTGATTGGAGTGAAGCCAAATCCAAACTGGCTTCCCTTGACACTTTTTTTTTGGTGCACCAGGACCATTCACAGTTAAGCTCACTCAGTTTAGCTCAACGCTAATTGGCTATTATTTAATAWTTTTTTTTATCAAGGGAGGCCAAATGCTCGCTGGCTTCCCTTGCCTTCAATGCTACGGGCTGCAACAATGTCATACTCTTTATGACCATACAGCATCAGACAGATGGCCTACACARACAGAGACAGAGGGATGCTGTTTTATTCGCTGAGATGCTTTCTCCGATGAGATGCTTTCTCCGATGAGATACATTCAACCTCTTACGAATTGAAGGAAAATTATGAAACAGAGACAAAAGATAAATAATTTTATAGATTTTTTGTATTTTTTTCTTGTTCAAGTTTTTGGGGAAGTCTGGCTTCCCTTGGCATCCATGAATACACGCCACTGGCTCTCTTCCTCTTTCACACTCTTCCTTTCTCGGACTCTGTACCTCCTCTCACTCTCATTCGCTCACACATCTAGTTAACTCAGGATGTCAGCGCCAAACCAAGTTTCATTACCACAGATGCCATTCCATACAGAAAGTGGGGGGGGTTACCTAGTCAGTTGTACAACTGAATGCCTTCAACTGAAATGTGTTTTCTGCAATTAACCTAACCTCTCTGAATCAGAGAGGTGCGGGGGGCTGCCTTAGTCGACCGCCTGGGACCACTGTTAACACTAACTGTAATACATTGACTATCAGTAAGAGAGAGGAAGATTTCTTGAAGAGGTTGCTACATTACTTGGTACAGTTGAAGTCGGAAGTTTACATACACCTTAGCCAAATACATTTAAACTCAGGTTTTCACAATTCCTGACATTTAATCCTAGTACAAATTCCCTGTCTTAGGTAAYTTAAGAATGTGAAATGTCAGAATAAAAGTAGAGAATTATTTATTTCCGCTTTTATTTCGTTCATCACATTCCCAGTGGGTCAGAAGTTTACATACACTCAATTAGTATTTGGTAGCATTGCCTTTAAATTGTTTAACTTCTGTCAAACGTTTCGGGTAGCATTCCACAAGCTTCCCACAATAAGTTGGGTGAATTTTGGACCATTCCTCCTGACAGAGCTGATGTAACCGAGTCAGGTTTGTAGGGGTCATTGCCCATTTGGAAGACCCATTTGCGACCAAGCTTTAACTTCCTGACTGATGTCTTGAGATGTGGCTTCAATATATCCACATAATTTTCCTTCCTCATGAAGCCATCTATTTTGTGATGTGCACCAGTTCCCTCCTGCAGCAAATAACCCCCACAACCAGATGCTGCCACTCCCGTGCTTCACGGTTGCAATGGTGTTCTTCGGCTTGCAAGCCTCCACCTTTTTCCTCCAAACATAACGATGGTCATTATGGCCAAACAGTTCTATTTTTGTTTCATCAGACCGGAGGACATTTCTCCAAAAAGTACGATCTTTGTCCCCATGTGCATTTGGAAACCGTAGTCTGGCTTTTTTATGGCGGTTTTGGAATAGTGGCTTCTTCCCTACTGAGCGGCCTTTCAGTTTTTTGTTTTGTACCTGTTTCCTCCAGCATCTTCACAAGGTCCTTTGCTGTTGTTCTGGGATTGGTTTGCACTTTTCCGTCCATCTCTAGGAGACAGAACGCGTCTCCTTCCTGAGCGGAATGACGGCTGCGTGGTCTCATAGTGTTTATACTTGCGTACTATTGTTTGTACAGATGAACGTGGTACCTTCAGGCATTTGGAAATTGCTCCCAAGGTCTTGGCTAATTTCTTTTGATTTTCCCATGATGTCAAGCAAAGAGGCACTGAGTTTGAAGGTAGGCCTTGAAATACATCCACAGGTACACCTCCAATTGACTCAAATTATCAATCAATTAGCCTACCATCTGCTAAATGACTTAAATGTACCAGAAGCTTCTAAAGCCATGACATAATTTTCTGGCATTTTCCAAGCTGTTTGAAGGCACAGTCAACTTAGTGTATATAAACTTCTGCCCCACTGGAATTGTGATACTGTGAATTATAAGTGAAATAATATGTCTGTTAACAATTGTTGGAAAAATAACTTGTGTCATGCACAAAGTAGATTTTCTAACCGACTTGCCAAAACCATTGTTTGTTTACAAGAAATTTGTGGAGTGGTTGAAAAACTAGTTTTAATGACTCCAACCTAAGTGTATGTAAACTTCCGACTTCAGCTGTATTATAAGGAATTGCACCCTGTAGTGTATATTCTTGTTTGTGAGATAATGTGAAAATGCATGCATTTAAAATATTGTAAGCTGGAGCCTGTTTGGGTACCAAATGTAGTTCTGTAGGCAACAGAGACATTAAGATGTGGCAATGATCATCAGAGAGACCAGGGTCCTGTTTCCCAAAAGGCATCTTAAGGCTAAATTAATCTTAGAACCATAGGATCTTATTCTAACGATGAACTTAACCTTAAGATACTTTTGGGAAACCGGGCCCAGGGTAATAGAGCTCTGAAAAGCTGTGATAGGGAGAGAAATAGAGTCTAACTTCTTAAATGACAGCCTAGGGAATTATCAGCATTGGTCCAGTTTCCTAGAGGACCAGGACTCTTTGTCATGTGTCCACCCCCATACAGAGCCCTCTGTGTGGGAGTAAACACAGCCCGGCTCCCGGAGACATGAAAAGAGGATTGTACCTCAGACACACACACACACACACACACACACACACACACACACACACACACACACACACACACACACTATTCACAGCACACACAACTAGCTTGTATGCATGCACACACACACACACACACAACACTATACTAACAATGGGGAGAACAAGTATTTGAAACCCTGCCAATTTTGCAGGTTTTCCTACTTACAAAGCATGTAGAGGTCTGTAATTTTTATCATAGGTACACTTCAACTGTGAGAGACGAAATCTAAAACAAAAATCCAGAAAATCACATTGTATGATTTTGAAGTAATTAATTAGCATTTTATTGCATGACATAAGTATTTGATCACCTACCAACCAGTAAGAATTCCGGCTCTCACAGACCTGTTAGTTTTTCTTTAAGAAGCACTCTGTTCTCCACTCATTACCTGTATTAACTGCCCCTGTTTGAACTCGTTACCTGTATAAAAGACACCTGTCCACACACTCAATCAAACAGACTCCAACCTCTCCACAATGGCCAAGACCGAGAAACTGTGTAAGGACATCAGGGCTAAAATTGTAGACCTGCACAAGGCTGGGATGGGCTACAGGACAATAGGCAAGCAGCTTGGTGAGAAGGCAACAACTGTTGGCGCAATTGTTAGAAAATGGAAGAAGTTCAAGATGACGGTCAATCACCCTCGGTCTGGGGCTCCATGCAAGATCTCACCTCTTGGGGCATCAATGATCATGAGGAAGGTGAGGGATCAGCCCAGAACTACACGGCAGGACCTGGTCAATGACCTCAAGAGAGCTGGGACCACAGTCTCAAAGAAAACCATTAGTAACACACTACGCCGTCATGGATTAAAATCCTGCAGTGCACGCAAGGTCCCCCTGCTCAAGCCAGCGCATGTCCGGCCCGTCTGAAGTTTGCCAATGACCATCTGGATGGTCCAGAGGAGGAATGGGAGAAGGTCATGTGGTCTGATGAGACAAAAATAGAGCTTTTTGGTCTAAACTCCACTCGCCGTGTTTGGAGGAAGAAGAAGGATGAGTAACAACCCAAGAACACCATCCCAACCGTGAGGCATGGAGGTGGAAACATCATTCTTTGGGGATGCTTTTCTGCAAAGGGGACAGCGACTGCACCGTATTGAGGGGAGGATGGATGGGGCCATGTATCGCGAGATCTTGGCCAACAACCTCCTTCCCTCAGTAAGAGCATTGAAGATGGGTCGTGGCTGGGTCTTCCAGCATGACAACGACCCGAAACACACAGCCAGGGCAACTAAGGAGTGGCTCCGTAAGAAGCATCTCAAGGTCCTGGAGTGGCCAAGCCAGTCTCCAGACCTGAACCCAATAGAACATCTTTGGAGGGAAGCTGAAAGTCCGTATTGCCCAGCGACAGCCCCGAAACCTGAAGGATCTGGAGAAGGTCTGTATGGAGGAGTGGGCCAAAATCCCTGCTGCAGTGTGTGCAAACCTGGTCAAGAACTACAGGAAACGTATGATCTCTGTAATTGCAAACCAAGGTTTCTGTACCAAATATTAAGTTCTGCTTTTCTGATGTATCAAATACTTATGTCATGCAATAAAATGCAAATTAATTACTTAAAAATCATACAATGTGATTTTCTGAATTTTTGGATTCAGTCTCTCACAGTTGAAGTGTACCTATGATAAAATTACAGACCTCTACATGCTTTGTAAGTAGGAAAACCTGCAAAATCGGCAGTGTATCAAATACTTCTTCTCCCCACTGTATGCACACATACGCACATACGACTAATGGGGACTCTGTTTCAGTGGGGGTCCGTCAGTCACAACCCACGCACATGCAGGCCCAGTGGGCTTCTGGGTCTGTGAGCATTGTCTTCTGGCCACGCTCGGGGTGCTAATGATGGGAGGAAATGTACTGTAACGTTAGATGAACAATAATGCATACACAGGACATGCTCACTTAAGCGATACAAGGCACGTGCCAGGCACAGACATACAGACCATGCTTAAACTCTTATGAACACACACACACACACACACACACTGACAAAACATGACTTAATCCGCATTTAAGTATGTATAATATACAGTTCATGTTTGTACAAGACATTCATAATACATCCTACATTACATTGATGAGAGTTGTACTATACACATACATATTGTCATATTTGTGCCGTGAACCTGTAAAGAGCATGCCTTTTCAGGAGTCAGTGCTGGTTGTGGCCAGCTGGCTCAGTAAAACAATCATTCAAGGGAATATTCCATCCTGTGCCAGAGATGATTAGTTTCATGCCATTAATGTGGTGCATTACATAAACCCTCAGCCTGATGTTAGCTGGCTTGGGGGCTTAGGGCCAATGGTGCTGCTTCATGAATGGATTGTAGTGGACAGTAAAACATGGGAGAGGACTTTAGTTAATGAGAAGAGACTAAGTTACCTTGTTGGTGTTTATTTGTAAGTGGAACAGTCTAAACTCTCTGAGTTGCTTATACACTGTGGGAAGGTAGATGACTACATTTCTTTATCGTATTATGTAAAAGATTTAGGGAACTATGACTTTGCTATTAATCTAATGGGAGAACACAGCATCAAATGTCAAATAGCAACATGATCTCATGCACATATATAGTGTATATGCTGTACCCAAGGGTTTGGAATATGGAGTGTTCTCTTCCTGGTCATCTAATGTTTGGAGTGTGCCTGTTTGCTCTGTGTCTGTTCATCAATAAAAGGCTGGCAGAAGAGGCATGTGTTAAAACTGACACAGTGTGCCAAACTCCAGTCAGAACACTGATCTTTTCCTTAGTAATTCCCTGGTATTAGTGTGTTGGTGTGTGTAGTTTCTGGACTGCTGCCATGGCTGGCCGGTCTCTCAGTCTGACAGGCATCTATAGAGAACCCTGAGGGTTTTTCCTCACTGTCTTAGGAGGAAGAGAATATTACACAGACACACCCATCTATTTAAATATGCAATATCTCTGTGAGTATCTTTTCTTTCGCATCCGGGATGTACAAACCAATCAATCCTAAGATTGTACTAAGTGTCAATCTTAAAAATATTACAAATATTTACACACAGGCATGTGCATGATTTCTTGTACTGACTTCGCAGTTAATTTAATTAGAGGACACTGACTTAAATAAAGAAATAAAGTCTGCTCAATGCTCAGCTTCGTTTTGTCTTTTACTCCACTCTGAAATGGAGGTAGTGAACATTGCACGGGTGCAAGCGTTTAGTAAATCTAGGCCCATGGTTGATGGATTCTAATGTAAACAATACAATTAAATGCTTCATTAAGCACATGTGATTCCTGCGGGAATTCACTCTTGAGACGGACCATACAGTATGGAAACTGTAGACACACAGACCATTATAGCGCCTATTCTCACCCACCCTTGTTGTGAGTGAGATTTCTCTAAGAGGAAACAATGACATGTTATCTTTGTAGTGTACACTTGAACCAGGAGGGTCACAATTACATATGTTCCAAATACACCCACAATTACCAATTACCACAACCCGGATCTGAAAGCACTACATAGGTGAAGGTGATATGGAGAAAAATACTTGCCCTCAGATTCTGCCAAATTCATTCCTCTAATATCTGTGGGGTTTGGAGTCAGGAGTCAAGGATCGGAATTTATTAAAGTGTGTTTGGACATACTGCAGCAACTATTTCACGTCAACTCCAAAACCCGAATGCACACCTGCCCCTCCCCCCGACTCCTACCCCCGACACCTACAAAATGTCTCAATTGACAGTAAGTCAACCAATCAGCTGAGCAGCCTGACTTGTTTGACACTTTTTGCATAATTTCTTTGAACAATAAAATGTCCATTAGTGAAGATATGATCAATACAAATGGATGTCACAGATCCAACACTATTGTTATACACTGTAGTTGGTTGAGTTATAACCTGGGTTACAGGCATTAGTCACAGTTAGAAGCTTCCTCTTGAGAGGAGAACTAGATGATAACCAGTCAATGTTCAGGTCACCAAGAAAATGTATTCTCTATTAGTGTCTAACATCAGACACATACTCCAGATACTGACAGTTTGCACTTGGTGGCCTATAGCATTACCTTAAAAGTAGAGGCTTCCGATGAGGCATGTGAACCTGCAACCACAGCACTTATTTTTTAAACTTTTATTTAGGGAAGCCRAATTGAGACCAGGGTCTCATTCGCAATGGTGCCCTGAGTGCACACATAATCACAATCAAAGAAAATTAACATTCCAAATAAAATAAGAAGAATAAAGATACAAATAAACTACTAGGTTTACAATATTACAATTTCAACAATTAAACCAATAACAATTAATCAAAATAACAATTAAATAAATAAGTACAATCCTAAATTAATTAATTTATCACCAGAGTCCTGAATGGCCCTAGTGGCACCAGAGAATCAAGACGCAAGGTATTTTGCAGGTTAATCCAGCAATGGGGAGCAATAAAACTCAAGGTGTCAAGGCTCTGGAGAAGACCCAGACACTTTCGAAGTAACAAAAGTTTACTACAAAAACAGGGGGGCAGGCAAACGACATGTCAAGGGCATGCAGACGTCAGTAGTCCAGAGCAGAGTCCGAAAGGTACAGAACGACAGGCAGGCTCAGGGTCAGGGCAGGCATAGGTCAGAAATCCAGGGTGGTGTGACAAGGTACAGAACGACAGCCAGGCTCAGCGTCAAGCAAGGCAGAATGGTGAAAAGCTGGAAAACAGAAACTAGAGACAGAAAGGCGCGCGGAGAAAAACACTGGTAGGCTTGACGAAACAAAACAAACTGGCAACAGACAAACAGAGAACACAGGTATAAATACACTGGGGAAAATTAGGAAGATGGGTGACATCTGTAGAGGGTGGAGACAAGCACAAAGACAGCTGAAATAGATCAGGGTGTGACAAAAGGAGGATTTACCTAAATTGGTCAAGACCAGAGGGACCTCAAGAGTGCGAGCGGGTTTGGTAGCTTATTCTTTTATACTTCAGCAAAAAAAGTATGTAAGTTGGTAGCTTGTGTAGTAGAGCTTTGTAAACATAAAGGGGTAATGAAGGGATCTACAGGACTTTATTGAGTACCAGCCAACCTTTTAATAGAGGATACAGTGGTGAGTATTAAAACTGTCACCTGTGATAAAGTGAAGGGCGTTATGGTAGACGACATCCACTTCATTTGTCATGAGATCCTCTCTGACCTTTACAGGAATATGCCTCTGAATATATACAGTAACACCTCCCCTGCAGACATTCCTGTCTCAGAAATTGCTAATATATTAATATTATCTAAGATTAGCAAATTACTAATCTCATTAACTTTGTTTCTGAGGCTACACACATTTATATGAGCTAACTTTAACCCTTTCTTTGGTAGCGTATCTAAAACTGAACTCATTGATAATAGGTTTTATTTGGAGTGTGTGAGTAGAGCTCACTAGATCTCAGAAAAACGTTGAGATTCTCTACATGTTGGATGGTGGATAAATGAGGATGGCTACTGTACAGATTCAATTGAATGTTTGTCACTTCCATAACTATAATCTGTGCTATAATCATTACCCTCATTTCAGGGTTTTAGTATAGCCCTCGGCAGAGAGGCTAGTAGTGTAAAGGTCATGTTAAACTCTGAACCTTGACCCCATTAAGGGTAATCACTACATGGCTTCCTGGAGTTGCCTGTGACATGGTGACCACGGTAAAAGTAACTTGGGACAGCTGTGGGCGGGGACAGATGGGGGAGGAGGTCCAGGGGTGGGTTGGTGGGCGTGGCTTTAGACATTAGTGTCATAGACAGAAGAGAAACCGAGACACACTGCTCCCTCATTTTTTCTGATCGGGGCGGGGCCAATCTGCTCTACTTATTGCCTGGTTGTTTGTCTTGTGTAGAGGACAAAGGAGAGAGACCACATGAGGGGAGCATTGATAATACATTTGAATGAATTACAGTATCTTGTTCCTTGCCAAAATGATGACAGAACGGTTGGCTACCCTCCCCTCTCTTCCTCTTAACATGTTGCAAGTGTGTGGTAAAGACTTTGATAAATGATGGACGTCGTTTGGGTGATTATCCTCAGTCAACATCACATTCCTAGATAGGACCTAAAAGTTTCATTATGGCTGTACTGCCTTGTGTCACCTGTCTATGCTGCATCACTTTCTCTATCCTCCCAGTTAGACCTGCTCTCTTGTCTATCTCTGCTCCTACCAGCCTGTGTGTTTAGCTTGGGATGGAGAGAGGCTGGGCAGTTTATTAGGTACACCCATCTAGTACTGGGTCGGACCCCCATTTGACTCCAGAACAGCCTGAATTATTTTGGGTATGGAAACGTTGCTCAATTGGTATCAAAGGACCTAACGTGTGCCAGGAAAATGCTCCCCACACCATTACACCACCGTCACCAGCCTGTACCGTTTACACCAGGCAGGATGGTGCCATGGACTCATGCTGCTTACGCCAAATCCTGACTACCATCAGCATGACGCAACAGGAACCGGGATTCATCAGACCAGGTGATGTTTTTCCACTCCTCAGTTGTCCAGTGTTGGTGATCGCGTTCCCACTGGAGCCACTTGTTCTTGTTTTTAGCTAATAGGAGTGGAACCCGGTGTGGTCGTCTGCTTCAGTAGCCCATCCGAGACACGGACTGACTGACGAGTTGTGCGTTCCCCAATGCCGTTATGCACTCCCTGTTGTACTGCACTGTTATTTGCTTGTTTGTGGCCTGTCTGTTAGCTTGCAAGATTCTTGCCATGAACGGTCCTTGGACCTCTCATCAACGAGCTGTTTTTGCCCAAAGGACTGCTGCTGACTGGATGTTTTTTGTTTGTCGCACCATTCTCGGTAAACCCTAGACACTGTCGTGTGTGATAAGCTCAGGAGGCCAGCCGTTTCTGAGATACTGGAACTGGCGTGCCTGGCACCAACGATCATACCACGCTCATAGTCGCTTAGGTCACTCGTTTTGCCCATTCTAATGTTCAATCTAACAGTAACTGTATGCCTCTATGCCTGTCTGCCTACTTTATATAGCAAGCCAGGTTCACATGACTCARTGTCTGTCTGTAGGAATGAACCATTTTCATGAACGGGGTGGTATAACTAATAAACTGAGTGTACATTTGCACAAGTGACTTGTGCAGTATTACTGTGGCAACATCAGTCCAAACTCATTTCCTATCTATATTTGAACATCTTTAATACCCAATCATTTATTTATAGCCTATATATCAGTCCTATGCAATATGCAATAAACCTCCTCATTGTTACTGTCAGTTAAGAGACCCCAGTTTTTAAAATGTTGGCGAGGGCTGTAATCCAGAATTAAGGTGGCATTTTTTTTGTCATAAAAGCCCTGAAGTTTACAAATAAAGATGTGGATGGGTCGTTCCATGAAATGAGTAACCTTTGCATCCCTTTGATATTTCAAGTAGAAATTGTGCAGCAATATTGCATTTTAAAAGCCTGTTCAATTAAGTGCCCTTCAATATAGACCACATGGAGAATTCAATAAATCCTATTTTTTTTATATGAATAAACACTTGCTAATGTGGCAAAAATCTGCATTTGAAATCCTATGACACAGGATGATTTTAACCCCAAAATTTCTCCCAAGTTTTCACGATGATTGTAAAGCCCTAGTTATTTTGTTGCTTTGACAAAGAKATTTCTGAAGATTATTATTTATTTAATGCAGTGGTGTAAAGTACATAACAAAAAATACTTAAAGTACTACTTAAGTATTTTTGGGGGGTATCTGTACTTTACTTGACTATTTATATTTTTTACAACTTTTACTTCAATACATTCCTAAAGAAAATAATGTACTATGTACTCCATACATTTTCCCTGACACCCAAAAGTACTATTTACATTTTGAATGCTTAGCAGGACAGGAAAATGGTCAAATTCATGCACTTATCAAGTGAACATCCCTGGTCTTCCCTACTGCCTCTGATCTGGCGGACTCACTAAAGACACGCTTCGTTTTGTAAATGATGTCTGAGTGTCCCCCTGGCTATTTGTAAATAAAAATAAAATGGCCACATCTTGTTTGCTTAATATCAGGAATATGAAATGATTTATACTTTTACTTTTGATACTTAAGTATATTTTAGCAATTACAAATTACTTTCTATACATARGTATATTTAAAACAAAATCATTTTAGACTCTTACTCAAGTAGTATTTTACTGGGTGACTTTCACTTTTGCTTGAGTCATTTTCTATTAGTGTATCTTTACTTTTACCCAAGTATAACAATTGGGTACTTTTTCCACCACTTATTTATGTTATTKGTGATTCCTTTTAAGGTWAAAAAAAACCTGTCCCTTATTTTAAGTTCAACAATGTTAAGTGAACTGAAATCTTGTTTTAATGTGGTGAAACTATTCCTTTAAAACATTTTWGAAAAMAWACATCTAATAGTCAAATCATAGTGTTAAAGCAGGTGAGCTGGATCTACTCTTTTTGGCAATATTCTGGTGTTTTGTGGTAGAAACCTAAGCGGGTCGAGCATAACATGTCAACCCTGTTACCTACAGCTAGGTTGACTAGAAATGTGCTTCCATTTCCACTGTCACAAGGGGATTTTTGTTTGATTTAAGATGCAATTGTCAACCCTGCTACTTTATTTGGCACTTAACAGGCATTTACTATGGTATGRTTTTTATTTATTTAACTTCTTGTGATGGAAAATGTGTTTTTTATTAAGTTGCCAATGTGCCCTTTATGACAGAATGTAACCATTTGGTAAAATCAGATTTTTTTTCTTACAAAGTTACACATCTTAAAAGGCATCGAATTGGTGGAACGACACGGATGTTAAAAACAGCATGAGATGGAACCAGGAAATGTGTAATTGGTAACGGGAGGACTGAGATATGAGTGCTGGGACCGGGGCTGCGCAGGGCAGTTAAATTATTTGTGTGTTGAGGATGTTAGAGGAAAACACGGTTTAAACGGGAGGCCATGTTTCAATTTAGCACTGAAGAAGAAAGATCTATGCATGCAAAGAGGATCCAAAAAGAGGAGTTGTGTTAAGTGAAGAAAGACAACATTTTTTTTACTGTATATTCAACATTGATATGAACTTATTCATTTTATAAGGGGACTGTGACAATAAATGTTTGAAGTGAAGTAATATGAAACCTATGAGCTAACTTAATGTTACCATGATTCCTAATACTCTGTCTCTGTCTCTGTCTCTGTCTCTGTCTCTGTCTGTCTGTCTGTCTGTCTCCTCTCTCAGATCAGTAAGCAGCAGTTACAGACAGTGAAGGAGCGTTTCCAGGCTTTCCTCAGTGGTGACACCCAGATAGTGGCAGACGAGGCCTTCATCAATGCAGTCCAGAGCTACTATGATGTGAGGCCCTACTCTCTCGGTGTGTGTGTGTGTGTGTGTGTGTGTGTGTGTGTTGTGTGTGTGTGTGTGTGTGTGTGTGTGTGTGTGTGTGTGTGTGTGTGTGTGTGTGTGTGTGTGTGTGTGTGTGTGTGTGTGTGTGTGTTTGGTGTGGTTCTGGATTGTGTTATCTGTTGATTTGTATTCACCAATGATTATTCTGTAGTTTTAATAGTCCTCTGCGGACGAACCAAATCGTCTGGATGTTTGAGGAGATGACTCACCTTTGGTCTGGTAAATGATGTGGAACACACAGACAGCTGCTTCCCTCAGGCAGTCTTATTAATGTTTTCCCCCTGCATCTGACAGATTCAAATGAATTGGACTTCCCAAAATAGGCCTCTAAAATATTAATAGTTCAGACAGAGGCTATGTGAGGTGCTAAGCTGAATCCTTGGACATCTTATGCTCCAGAAAAGTAGCTTTGAGTATGCCTATCCGGGGCCTACCGAGTGGCGCAGCGGTCTAAGGCATCGCAGCGTCTGTGTTGCAGCTGACTGCGACCGGGAAACCCATGAGGTGGTGCACAATTGGCCCAGCGTCGTCTGGGTTAGGTAGGAGGTTTGGCCGGCCGGGATGTCCTTGTCCCAACGCACTCTAGCGACTCCTTGTGGTGGGCCGGTTGCATGCACTCTGGCTTCGGTCGCCAGTTGTACAGTGTTTCCTCTGACACATTGGTGCGGCTGGCTTCCGGGTTAAGCGAGCAGTGTGTCAAGAAGCACTGCGGCTTAGCCGGTTTGTGTTTCGGAGGATGCATGGCTCTCGACCTTCACCTCTCCCGAGTCCGTACAGGAGTTGCAGCGATGGGCCATAACTGTAACTACCAATTGGATAACATGAAATTGGGGAGAAAAAGGGGTGAAAAGTACCCAAAAAATAAATACAAGAATATGACTATCCATCCCTTTCAATATGTCTGCCTTGACAACTCTGAAATCACAGAAGAACGATGTTCGAAACACTATCTCAAAGCTTCCAAACAGTTACAGAAAATGAGACAAAAGTAAATGAGATTTGCTCTGCCTGCAGAATTAATTGATACAACACTTCAATCAGCCTAAATTTGTGAATTGAAATGCTTCATTACTCAACACCCAGCTAAAGCTGGTTTTCCAATTCAATTAAAGCCCAATGCTCTTACTGACTGTGTTCTGGATGCTTACACACTCCCCACATCCCCACCTGCCCTAGAGCCTGGAGGAGACCTGGGTGCTCTTCCTTGGCAGAATTTAGGATTAAGCTACATAAAAAAAAAATATTCTAGCCAACATTTCAATTTTATTGTTTATATCAGCAGTTCTATCTTCAACACTCCCATTTGTGCAATGTTCCCTTATTTTTGGCCCACTGAGAGCACTGCTGCTGTTTCAGAAAAGTTGCAAGTGCCCGAGGATGATACATGTCTGTGTATCTGTATGTCCATCCAGCCTCAGAGGCGATGGCCCTCAGTCTTCACCCTGCGTTAGGCACTGATTGGGAACAGTGAGCCTGTCACCGTGAACCATAAGGAGGCTGCATGGTAGAGAGAGGGCCAACATCTGAGTCAGCCAGACATATGGGACATATGTACAATTGGCTCATTCATCCCCCTCCTCTCCCCTGTAACTATTCCCCAGGTCGTTGCTGCAAATGAGAACGTGTTCTCAGTCAACTTACCTGGTAAAATAACYGTAAAATAAAAAATAAAAATAAAAATCCACACCCCTTGGCATGGAAAATTGCTTTGTGAGAATTGTGGGAAAATAAATGTGCAGTTTGGGATTGAACAGATAAGCACAACAATGGCAGATTTAATTGAAACTACAATCATTTATTTTCCTCTGCACCTTCATCATGAAGACAGAAAGACCAAGCTGCAGCAAATCCTCAAAGAGAAGCAGTACTTTAGACATTTCACTTCCCTCCAGAAGCAAAGACATGTCAGGCTGCCACCAGGGCTTCTTTACGCAGATGCAGGGGAGAATGTCTCACAGAAAATAATGGGCAATTTCCAATTCAGAAATTGAGTTGAAATAAAATTCATCCCAACCTCACAACCAAACTGTATGTTCTTCCTGTATGTTCTTCCTGCCTTTTTAATACTTAAACCACATGCTTAATCCCCCATCTCTGCTCTTAACTGTGACCACAGATATTCCTGAAGAGTGACCGTGTGTCCCGGATGGTCCAGAGCGGAGGCTGCTCGGCCAGTGACTCGCGGGAGGTTTTCAAGAAGCACATTGAGAAGCGTGTCCGTAGCCTGCCGGAGATCGACGGCCTAAGTAAGGAGACAGTGCTCAGCTCCTGGATGGCCAAGTTTGACACAATCTACCGCGGAGAGGATGACCCCAGGAAGCACCAGCAGCGGATGACGGCCAGTGCAGCCTCAGAGCTCATCCTCAGTAAGGACCAGCTCTACGAGATGTTCCAGTCCATCCTGGGCATCAAGAAGTTTGAGCACCAGCTCCTCTACAATGCCTGCCAGGTGAGATAAGAGCTTCCTCTCATGTCCTTTACCAGACATTTGTCTTAACACTAACACTTTCACTGATGGAGATTTCTCAGTTTCACTCCTTTCTCTAGGTCTGAGAGGTGACTTGAGGTGCAGTGTCAACTTTTAACACCTTTTTGATGCTTTGATTTGAGGCTTGCTTCCCATTAAATTCTAATGGGTTGAAATTGTAAAAGTGTGCTGTGAAATCAGCCTTACTTTAAACCCCTGGAAAATCCATCCACTTTCCAGGGTTATTAGATGAATAGGCACCTGTCACAGAAAAGCACAGTTTAGTGTGGGATTGAATACTCTTTAATCCAAGCAGGAAAGAGGACTGGAATGAATACTGCAAAAAAATATGACCATTGTGAGATGGAGAAATAGTGTGGGTGGTGTGAAGGGCACTATGGAGGCAGAACAATAGATGAGTGTGACTACCAAGGTACTGTGCTAACGGCAATCATATTGTATCATGAGAATGGAATGGATAGCTATTGATCATTATTGAATGGAGAGGGTGGGCTGAGAAGTAGGCAGCCAGAATAATAGGACGATGGTGGCCTTTAAAGAGGGGGTTCACATGTCAGTCATACTGGGTTCAATGGAAGGTGTAGTGAGCCCTTCAGGATGTCTTAAGTCATCATCCAGGCTTTTGTCTGTCCAGGATTAACCATTCAGTTGCCACACACACAGGACGCTGGCCAAGGACGGCAGGTAGCCTTGCAGTTAAGAGCATTGGGACATTAACCAAAAGGTTGCTGGTTTGAATCCCCAAGCCTACTAGGTGACAAATCTGTAGATGTGTCATTGAGCAATGCACTTAACCCTAATTGCTCCTGTTAATCAAATCAAATCAATTTGTATTTGTCACATGCGCCGAATACAACAGGTGTAGTAGACCTTACCGTGAAATGTTTACTTACAAGCCTACAATGCAGTTCAAGAAATAGTTAAGAAAATATTTACTAAATAAACTAAAGTAAAAAATAAAATAAAAAGTAACACGATAAATAACAATAACTAGGCTATACAGGGGGTACAGGTACGGAGTCAATGTGCGGAGGTACAGGTTTGTCGAGGTAATTTGTACATGTAGGTAGGGGTAAAGTGACTATGCATAGATAAAGTAAATAGTCCGGGTGGCCATTTTATTAATTGTTCAGCAGTCTTATGGCTTGGGGCCTTTTGGACCTAGACCTGGTGCTACGGTATCGCTTGCCGTGCGGTAGCAGAGAGAACAGTCCATGACTTGGGTGACTGGACATTTTGGACCTTTTTCTGTCACCGCCTAGTATATAGGTCATGGATGGCAGGAGCTTGGCCCCGTTGATGTACTGGGCCGTACGCACTACCCTCTGTAGCGCCTTATGGTCGAATGCTGAGCAGTTGCTATACCAGGCAGTGATGCAACCAGTCAGGATGCTCTTGATGGTGCAGCTGTAAAAAAAAAAAAAGAAAAGAGGATCTGGGGACCCATGCCAAATCCTTTCAGTGTCCTGAGGGGGAAAAGTTGTTGTCGTGCCCTCTTCAGGACTGTCTTGGTGTGTTTGGACTAGAGGTCGACCGATTATTATTTTTCAACGCCGATACCGATTTATTGGAGGACCAAAAAAAGCCGATACCGATTAATCGGCCGATTTTTATTTATTTATTTGTAATAATGACAATTACAACAATACTGAATGAACACTTATTTTAACTTAATATAATACATCAATAAAATCAATTTAGCCTCAAATAAATAATGAAAAATGTTAAATTTGGTTTAAATAATGCAAAAAAAGTGTTGGAGAAGAAAGTAAAAGTGCAATATGTGCCATGTTAGAAAGCTAACGTTTAAGTTCCTTGCTCAGAACATGAGAACATATGAAAGCTGGTGGTTCCTTTTAACATGAGTCTTCAATATTCCCTGGTAAGAAGTTTAAGGTTGTAGTTATTGTAGGAATTATAGGACTATTTCTCTCTATACGATTTGTATTTCATATACATTTGACTATTGGATGTTCTTATAGGCACTTTAGTATTGCCAGTGTAACAGTATAGCTTCCATCCCTCTCCTCGCCACTACCTGGGCTCGAACCAGAAACACATCGACAACAACCACCCTCGTAGCAGCGTTACCCATGCAGAGCAAGGGGAACAACTACTCCAAGTCTCAGAGCGAGTGACGTTTGAAACGCTATTAGCGCGCACCCCGCTAACTAGCTTGCCATTTCACATCGGTTTCACCAGCCTAATCTCGGGAATTGATAGGCTTGAAGTCATAAACAGCGCAATGCTTGAAGCATTGCGAAGAGCTGCTGGCAAAATGCACGAAAGTGCTGTTTGAATGAATGCTTACGAGCCTGCTGGTGCTTACCATCGCTCAGTCTGACTGCTCTATCAAATCATAGACTTAATTATAACATAATAACACATAGAAATACGAGCCTTAGGTCATTAATATGGTCGAATCCGGAAACTATCATCTCGAAAACAAAACGTTTATTAGTTTCAGTGAATTACGGAACCGTTACGTATTTTATCTAACGGGTGGCATCCCTAAGTCTAAATATTCCTGTTACATTGCACAACCTTCAATGTTATGTCATAATTACGTGAAATTCTGGCAAATCAGTTCGCAATGAGCCAGGCGGCCCAAACTGTTGCATATACCCTGACTCTGCGTGCAATAAACGCAAGAGAAGTGACACAATTTCACCTGGTTAATGTTGCCTGCCAACATGGATTTCTTTTAGCTAAATATGCAGGTTTAAAAATATATACTTCTGTGTATTGATTTTAAGAAAGGCATTGATGTTTATGGTTAGGTACACGTTGGAGCAACGACAGTCCTCTTTCGCGAATGCGCACCGCATCGATTATATTCAACGCAGGACACGCTAGATAAACTAGTAATATCATCAACCATGTGTAGTTATAACTAGTGATTATGATTGATTGATTGTTTTTTATAAGATAAGTTTAATGCTAGCTAGCAACTTACCTTAGCTTCTTACTGCATTCGCMTAACAGGCAGGCTCCTCGTGAGGCAGGTGGTTAGAGCGTTGGACTAGTTAACCGTAAGGTTGCAAGATTGAATCCCTGAGCTGACAAGGTAAAAATCTGTCGTTCTGCCCCTGAACAAGGCAGTTAACACACCGTTCCTAGGCCGTCATTGAAAATAAGAATGTGTTCTTAACTGACTTTCCTAGTTAAATAAAGGTGTAAAAAAAWAATWATAGGTAACCTGCCTAAATGACTACCGCCCTGTAGCACTCACATCTGTGGCCATAAAAAGCTTTGAAAGGCTGGTCATGGCTCACATCAACACCATCATCCCGCAGTGGAGGCTCCTCATAGGAGGAAGGGGAGGAACTTCCTCCTCAGTAAATTTTATAAAAGTAAAATTGTGAAACATTAAAAGTGATCCTTTTTAGATAAAACTATACTAAATATATTCACGTCACCAAAAATGGATTAAAAGCACACTGTTTTGCAATGAAGTTTTACAGTAGCCTCAGCAGTACTCTGTAGGGTAGCAACATGGTGTAGCCGGAAGAAAGCTAGCTTATGTCCTCCTCTGGGTACATTGACTTTAATACAAAACCTAGGAGGCTCATGGTTCTCACCCTTTTCCATAGACTTATACAGTACTTGTGACAACTTCCTGGGGACATCCTCCAACCTATCAGAGCTCTTGTAGCATGAACTGACATGTTGTCATCCCAATCAAAGGAGCAGAGAATGACTCTAGTACTGGAAGCATAAGCTACAGCTAGCTAGCACTGCAGTGAATAAAATGTGGTGAGTAGTTGACTCAAAGAGAGAGAAAGGCAATAAATGAATTTCTTCCAAAATTAATAAGCAAGATATAGAGAGAGCTCTATATTTCATAGTATATTTTTTTTTAACTTTCACTTACTTAGCTAGCATCGAATGCAGCTAGCTATTTTAGCATACTCAAACACCCGGCTCAAACAGAAAGGGATGCTATGTTAGCTAGATAGCTATGGCTATCCAACCCTGGAACTCTTCCAAGTCAAGGTAAGCTTTTTGTTTTATAAATGTATTTTCACCCGGGCCCGCCGGTGTAACAGCTAATCTGCTTGCTGCTGACTATACACTGTACTACATGATTGTAGCGGGTTTACTAATGTGTTWGTTCTATTAGTTATGTTGACTACGATGTGACAACAATGTAGGCTGTGTTGTAGTGGTTCGTGGTCATGATATGACGGTTTGGCTTGGAAAGGTTTTTTCACCTGGTCACAGACAGCTGATATGTTGTGCACAAGTCCACAAGCGAAGGGAAAAGTTGAGAGGAGGAGAGCGCGTAGATAGATGTGAGAAGGAATTATATATATATAACAAACTGTTTGTATGTGGCTGTTATGAAAGTGAACTGTGTGGGCATGATCAGGGGTGTATTCATTGCACTGATACTGTTGAAAAACGTTTCTCAAACGGAAGTGGGGATAAATATACCTGAATTTGTGCGATAGAAAGTCTTGTTAGACTTAAGATTACACCCTAGATCAGCTAGATGCAGGCAAGAGTGTGCAAGACAGTATTGAATGTGTCACTGTCACCTTGATTACTCAAAATGATCTTGATCTGTCAACCTACGTTGTAAACTTTGCTTCCTAGACTAGGTTGTAGCAACCTCATGATGGGTACAGAGAAAATTAGAGTATCATGTAGTAACCTAAGCCTATCGCTGTTACATTGAACTGGGTGAAAGGAGTATGAATGACAGTCATCCAATATGCTGCAATAGAAATAAGGCCATGTTAATCCTCCCTCATCTTAAATGGCACCGACTGCCACTGCATCCCAGACAACCTGGACCCGCTCTAATTCGCATACCGCCCCAACAGATCCACAGATGATGCAATCTCTATTGCACTCCACACTGCCCTTTACCACCTGGACAAAAGGAACACCTACGTGATAATGCTGTTCATTGGCTATTGCTCAGCATTTAATACCATAGTGCCCTCCTAGCTCATCACTAAGCTAAGGAACCTGGGACTAACCACCTCCCTCTGCAACTGGATCCTGGACTTCCTGACGGGCCACACCCAGGTGTTGAGGGTAGGCAACACCACATCTGCCGTGCTGACCCTCAACACAGGTGCCCCTCAGCGGTGTGTGCTTAGTCCACTCCTTTACTCCCTGTTCACCCATGACTGTGTGGCCACGCACGACTCCATTACCATCATTAAGTTTGCAGATGACTCGATGGTGGTACGCCTGATCACCGATGACGATGAGCCAGCCTACAGGGAAGAGGTCAGAGACCTGGCAATGTGGTGCCAGGACAACAACCTCTCCCTCAATGTTAGCAAGACAAAGGAGTTGTTCGTGGACTACAGGAAATGAAGGGTCGCGCATGTCCACATCGACGGAGCTGTAGTGGAGCAGGTCGAGCGCTTCAAGTTCCTCGGGGTCCACATCATTAAGGAATGGTCTACACACCCCAATCATGGGCCACACACACCAAGACAGTCGCGATAAACGCCTCTTCCCTCTCAGGAGGCTGAAAAGATTCAGTATGGGCCCTCAGATCCTCAAAAAGTTATACAGCTGCACCATTGAGAGCATCTTGACTGGCTGCATCATCACAAGGTGCTACAGACGGTAGTGCGTACGGCCCAGCAAATCACTGGGGCCGAGCTCCCTGCCATCCAGGACCTGTATACCAGGCAGTGTCAGAGGAAGGCCCTGAAAATTGTCAATGACTCCAGACACCCAAGTCATAGACTGTTCTCTCTGCTACCAGACGGCAAGTGGTACCGATGCACCAAGTCTGGAACCAACAGGACCCTGAACAGCTTTTACCCCCAAGCCATAACTGCTAAATAGTTAGTCCAGGTAGCTATTGGTTAAGTATTTAACTATTTGCATTGACCCTTTTTGCACTAAGTCTTTTGACTCATCACATGTGCTGCTGCTACTGTTTATTATCTATCCTGTTTCCTAGTCACTTTAACCCTACCTATATGTACAGTGCCCACCACTAATATTGGCACCCTTGGTAAATACAGTTGAAGTCGGAAGTTTACATACACTTAGGTTGGAGTCATTCAAACTCGTTTTCCAATCACTCCCCACATTTCTTGTAAACAAACTATAGTTTTGGCAAGTCAGTTAGGACATATACTTTGTGCATGACACAAGTAAATGTTCCAACAATTGTTTACAGACAGATTCTTTCACTTATAATTCACAGTATCACAATTCCAGTTGGTCAGAAGTTTACATACACTAAGTTGACTGCCTTTAAACAGCTTGGAAAATTCCAGAAAACGATGTCATGGCTTTAGAAGCTTCTGATAGGCTGATTGACATAATTTGAGTCAATTTGAGGTTTGTACCTGTGGATATATTTCAAGGCCTACCTTCAAACTCAGTGCCTCTTCGCTTGACATCATGGGAAAATCTAAAGAAATCAGCCAAGACCTCAGAAAAAAATGGTAGACCTCCACAAGTCTGGTTCATCCTTGGGAGCAGTTTCTAAACGCCTGAAGGTACCACCTTCATCTGTACAAACAATAGTACGCAAGTATAAACACCATGGGACCACGCAGCCGTCATACCGCTCAGGAAGGAGAGGAAAAAGGGGTAGGCTTGCAAGCCGAAGAACACCATACCAATCGTGAAGCACGGGGGTGGCAGAATCATGTTGTGGGGGTGCTTTGCTGCAGGAGGGACTGGTGCACTTCACAAAATAGATGGCATCATGAGGAATTGAAAATTATGTGGATATATTGAAGCAACATCTCAAGACATCAGTCAGGAAGTTAGAGCTTGGTTGCAAATGGGTCTTCCAAATGGACAATGAATTGTGAAAAACTGAGTTTAAATGTATTTGGATAAGGTGTATGTAAACTTCCGACTTCAACTGTATGAGCAAAACAGGATGTAAAAAAAATCTTTATTGTTTATCCTCTTGGTCTTTCTTTGAAAATATTCACAAAAATCTAACTTTAATTAAAAGTAAAATAATTGAAAGAAAAAATATATTCTTCACATAAAATAAATATTTTTCTAAAATATGTGTTTATTATTGTCACCCCTTCATTCAATACTGTGTGCAACCTCCCTTTGCCAAGATAACAGCTCTGAGTCTTCTCCTATAATGTGTAATGAGGTTGGAGAACACATGGCAAGGGATCTGAGACCATTCCTCAATACAGATTCTCTCTATGCTTGTGGACTGTCCTCTTCAGCTCATCCCACAGGTTTTCTATGGGGTTTAGGCCAGGGGACTGGGTTGGCCATGGCAACCTTGATTCTGTGGTCAGAGAAGCATTTTTGTGTTGATTTTGAGGTGTGCTTTGGTTCATTGTCCTGCTGGAAGATCCAACCAAGGCCCAGTTTAAGCTTCTTAGAAGAGGCAGTCAGGTTTGGATGTAATATCTGCTGGTACTTGATGGAGTCCATGATACTATGTATCCTAACAAGTTGTCCAGGGCCTTTGGAAGAAAGACAGTCCCACAACATTAAAGATCCACCACCATACTTCACAGTGGGATGAGGTACTTTTCTGCATGGCTAACTTTCTGTCTACGCCAAATCCACCTCTGTGTGTTTCCAAAAGCTATATTTTGGTCTCATCTGACCATAGAACCCGTTCCCATTGAAAGTTCCAGTAATGTTTGGCAAACTGTAGGCGCTTGTGTTTGTTGTTTGATGACAGCAAAGGCTTTTTTATGGCAACCCTCCCAAACAACTTGTGGTTACGTAGGTGGCGTCTGATCGTAGTTCTGGAGTCTTTCTGATCCCAAGATCCAACTAACGTCTGCAATTCTCCAGCTGTGATCCCWGATTTTTTTTTTGCCACTGTTACCATCCTCCTCACTGTGCGTGGGGTCAATATAGACACACGTCCTCTTCCAGGCCGACGGTTGACATCTCCAGTTGCTTTAAACTTCTTAATTATTGCCCTGATAGTGGAAATGGGCATTTTCAACTGTTGAGCTATTTTCTCATAGCCATTTCCTGATTTGTGCAGCTCAACAACCTTTTGTCGCACATTAGTACTGTTTTCTTGGGTCTTTCCTATAGTGATGGTTGACTATGGGAACTTGGCCTGTATGTCACCTCATATTTATACCCCAGTGAAACAGGAAGTCATGGTTTAACACTTAAGTATTTCTAATCTCTCAGGTGAATTTAAAACGTAAAATATGCATGGGAATATACTTCAGTTAGATTTTACTCATAAGAATTTCTAGGGGTGTTTTGGAGAATTTTTTAAATTTAATTTACTTCACATTACATTTTTTTTACTTCATTTTACTTTTTGTGAGTATTTTGAATGAAACACCAAGAGGATAAACAGCAAATATATATTTTTTTACAGACTGTCTTGCTCATGTTTACCAACGATGCCAATAAGTGGAGGGCACTGTACATATCTACCTCAATTACCTCATAGCCCTGCACGTCGACTCGGTTCTGGTACCCCGTGTATATAGCCAAGTTATCATTACTCATTGCGTATTTATTCCTAGTGTTATAATTGTTCTATTTGTCAATTACTTTTCCTTTTTCTCTCTGCATTGTTGGGAAGGGCCCTTAAGTAAGCATTTCACTGTTAGTCTACACCTGTTGTTTACGAAGCAAGTAACAGATAAGATGTTATTTTATTTGAGTGTCAGATTGAGTGTTTGAAGAACAGAACAGCTGTAATCCGTGTCCCTACTCGGGTACCTGTCATCATGTACTTTAGGGTTGTGAGTTGGATGCTTTTGAAGGAGATTGAGATACAGATGGTTCCCTCCTATCACATTTTGTAGCAAGCTGTTGTTGCACTCATTAGATGAGTGGTTGTATTCTGGGGATTGCAGTGTAAGAATGGTGCAAAGAGGGCTGGTGGATTTCCAGTTGATAATCTGGGTAATAGGGTGCATTTTATGTTGTGTGTGTGTGTGTGTGTGTGTGTGTGTGTGTTGTGTGTGTGGTGGGGGGGGGGGGGTGGACCTCTACAAAACTGAAGACTAAAGTCATGACTATGTAAACATTTCTGTGAAGGAAACAACCTCAGTGACTGTCTAAATTAAAAATGAGAGCAATATTGTCTTCTGATGAATATGTTTAGCCTGTAATGATGATTTGAGTTAAGGAATAAATTGAATTTCAGCCCTGTTTGGCAGATGCGTGACTTGACCTAGGTGTGGGTGGACAGCATGGGTCTTCTTCCTTTTCACCAGATGGAGTTTGGAGTTATGGATGTGGTCCTGCTGACCGCTGCGCGCTTTTAATGAAAGCACAATCAGCCTATAATTGGTCAAGAATGGACAAGCAACAGCACAACATGGCTGAAGTGACTACACTGCTGGCTTCCCAGGGACTCATATAGAAACACAAAATTAATCATCATGAAAAATAAATAGTATCTTTATTAAAGATGCAGTCCGGGATCTTAAGCGCTTACAAAATTCATAACATATTGTACGAATTGGAATTTGTAACATGTCATACGAATTGCAAAAGACTTTTCAGGATGTAACATATCATACGAAATGGATGACGTACTACACAATTGTGCACCATTTTTTGGAACCCGTTTTGGCACAAATTTTCTATAGGATTAAGGTCAGGGCTGTGTGATGGCCACTCCAATACCTTGACTTTGTTTCCTTAAGCCATTTTGCCACAACTTTGGAAGTATGTTTGGGGTCATTGTCAATTTGGAAGACCCATTTTCGACCAAGATTTAACTTCCTGACTGATGTCTTTGAGATGTTGCTTCATATATCCACATAATTTTCAATTTCGTCATGATGCCATCTATTTTGTGAAGTGCATCAGTCCCTCCTGCAGCAAAGCAACCCCACATCATGATTCTGCCACCCCCGTGCTTCACGGTTGGGATGGTGTTTCTTCGGCTTGCAAGCCTCCCCCTTTTTCCTCCAAACATAACGATGGTCATTATGGCCAAACAGTTCTATTTTTGTTTCATCAGACCAGAGACATTTCTCCAAAAAGTACGATCTTTGTCCCCATGTGCAGTTGGAAACGTAGTCTGGCTTTTTTTATGGCGGTTTTGGAGCAGTGGCTTCTTCCTTGCTGAGCGGCCTTTCAGGTTATGTCGATGCAGGACTCGTTTTACTGTGGATATAGATACTTTTGTACCTGTTTCCTCCAGCATCTTCACAAGGTTCTTTGCTGTTGTTTTGGGATTTATTTGCACTTACAGCACCAAAGTACATTCATCTCTAGGAGACAGAATGCGTCCCCTTCCTGAGCTGCGTGGTCCCATGGTGTTTATACTTGCGTACTATTGTTTTGTACAGATTAACGTGGTACCTTCAGGCATTTGGAAATTGCTCCAAGGATGAACCAGACTTGTGGAGGTCTACAATTATTTTTCTGAGGTCTTGGCTTACTCTTGATTTTCCCATGATGTCAAGCAAAGAGACACTAAGTTTGAAGGTAGGCCTTGAAATACATCCACAGGTACAACTCCAATTGACTCAAATTAGTCAACTAGCCTATCAGAAGCTTCTAAAGCCATTACGTCATTTTCTGGAATTTTCCAAGCTGTTTAAAACTTCTTATGCTGCAATCCCGTCACCGGGATGATATGACAACAGCCAGTGACAGTGCAGGGCGGCAAATTCAAACAACAGAAATCTCATAATTAAAATTCCTCAGACATTCATGTGTCTTATATCATTTTAAAGGTAATCTTGTTGTTAATCCCACCAAAGTGTCAGATTTCAAATATGCTTTTCAGCGAAAGCACTACAAACGATTATGGTAGGTCACCACAAAACCACAATAAGCACAGCCATTTTTTCCAGCGAAAGATAGCTTTCACAAAAAGCAGAAATAGAGATAAAATTAATCACTACCCTTGATTATCTTCATCAGATGACACTCATAGGACTTCATGTTACACAATACATGCATGTTTTGTTTGATAAAGTTTATATTTATATAAAATAATCTGAGTTTACATTGGCGCGTTACATTCACTAGTTCCAAAAACATCAAGTGATTTTGCATAGCCACATCGTTTCAACAGAAATACTCATCATAAATGTAGATGATAATACAAGTTATACACATGGAATTATAGATATACCTCTCCTTAATGCAACCGCTGTGTCAGATTTCAAAAAAACTTTGCGGAAAAATAAACCATGCAATTGTCACGACTCCTTCCGAAGGTGGCTCCCCTTCCTGTTCGGGTGGCGCTCGGCGGTCGTCGTCACCGGCCTACTAGCTGCCACTGACTTTTTCCTCCCCCTCCTTATTTGTTTATTGGTTACACCTGTTTTTAGTTAGGGTGATTTAGTAGGGCTTTATTACCCAGCAGGCCCGCCTGTTGGGTGTGCGGGATTGTTTTGTGTACTGTTTGTGCATGCGTGTATGTCACGGTTCGAGGTAGTTGTATTTTCGGGAACTATTTTGTTCCCCTTGTGTGTTGGGGCATTTGGTTGGAGTGGCGTCGTGTTTCACCTTTTTGGTGATTAAAAGTTACGCTACTCTGAACTCTGTCTCCTGCGTCTGACTCTTTCCTCCACTACACCCCGTGTATTACAGCAATAATCTGAGACGGAGCTCAGAACAATAGCCAAATTAGCCGCCATGTTGGACTCAACAGAAACCAGAAAATACATGATAAATGTTTCCTTACCTTTGATGAACTTCATCAGAATGCAGTCCTAGGAATCCCAGGTCCACAATAAATGCTTGATTTGTTCGATAATGTCCGTTATTTATGTCCAATTAGCTACTTTGGAATTGTTTACCAAACACGCTAACCAAAGTCACAAACCGCGTCCACTATAACGTGACGAAATGTCCAAAAGTTCCGTAACAGTCAGTAGAAACATGTCAAACGATGTACTGAATCAATCTTTAGAATGTTGTTAACACATCTTGAATAACATTCCAACCGGAGAATTACATTGACTTCAGTTGACCGATGGAACAGAGCACCCTCTCACTTGAACGCGCCAGTTCAATGCGTGGGCACCTCATCCATATCTCGCTGTAATTTCATTGAGAGCTTGGTTGAAAATCTGCCACCCCCAGATAAAATCCAAACAGAAAGTGGAACTTCTCAGGTTTTTGCCTGCCATATGAGTTCTGTTATACTCACAGACATAATTCAAGCAGTTTTAGAAACTTCCGAGTGTTTTCTATCCAATACTACTAATAATATGCATATATTAGCAACTATGACATAGGAGCAGGCCGTTTACTCTGGGCACCTCTGTGCACCTTTCATCCAAGCTACTCAATACTGCCCCTTCAGCCATAAGAAGTTAAAGGCACAGTCAACTTAGTGTATGTAAACTTCTGACCCACTGGAATTGTGATACGGTGAAATAATCTGTCTGTAAACAATTGTTGGAATTATATCCAAAAATCTCAGTTTACATTGGCGCGTTATGTTCAGTAATGTTTTGCTTCCTAAACATCTGGTGATTTTGCAGAGCGCCACATCAATTTACAGAAATACTCATCATAAATGTTGATGAAAATACAAGTGTTATACATAGAATTATAGATCCACTTCTCCTTAATGCAACCGCTGTGTCAGATTTCAAAAGAACTTTACGGAAAAAGCACACCATGCAATAATCTGAGTACGGCGCTCAGACACAAAAACAAGCCATACAGGTACCCGCCATGTTGTGGAGTCAACAGAAGTCAGAAATAGTATTATAAATATTCACTTACCTTTGATGATCTTCATCAGAATGCACTCCCAGGAATCCCAGTTCCACAATAAATGTTTGTTTTGTTCGATAAAGTCATTTATGTCCAAATACCTCCTTTTTGTTCGCGCGTTTAGTTCACAAATCCAAATTCATGAGGCGCGAGCACTAGGTCCAGACGGAAAGTCAAAAAGTTCCGTTACAGTTCGTAGAAACATGTCAAACGATGTATAGAATCAACCTTTAGGATGTTTTTAACATAAATCTTCAATAATGTTTCAACCGGAGAATTCCTTTGTCTTTAGAAATGCAATGGAACGCAGCTAACTCTCACGGGCGCGCGCGAGACTGAGCTCATGGCATTCTGCCAGACCTCTGGTTGAAACAGCTCTCATTCTCTCCCCCTTCACAGTAGAAGCCTCAAACAAGATTCTAAAGACTGTTGACATCTAGTGGAAGCCTTAGGAAGTGCAATCGGACCAAATTTACACTGTATCTTGGATAGGCAAAGAGTTGAAAAACTACAAACCTCAGATTTCCCACTTCCTGGTTGGATTTTTTCTCAGGTTTTGCCTGCCATATGAGTTCTGTTAAACTCACAGACATCATTCAAACAGTTTTAGAAACTTAAGTGTTTTCTATCCAAATCTACGAATAATATGCATATCTTAGCTTCTGGGCCTGAGTAGCAGGCAGTTTACTCTGGGCACCTTATTCATCCAAGCTACTCAATACTGCCCCCCAGCCATAAGAAGTTAACATGTTTAAATGTTTTACTCACGTTGGCCGCGGTGAAGGAGAGCCCACAGGTTTTGGTAGCGGGCCATGTCAGTGGCACTGTATTGTCTTCAAAGCGAGCAATGAAGTTTCCCCGTGTCCGCGACGGGGCTGGTTTTCTTTTTGTAATCCGTGATTGACTGTAGACCCTGCCACATTACGTCTCGTGTCTGAGCTGTTGAGTAGCCACACTGTCTGTATTCGTTCAGGTTTCCGGTCGCCTTGCTATGATTAAAAGCAGTGGTTCGCGCTTTTAGTTTTGCGCGYATGCTGCCATCAATCCACGGTTTCTGGTTGGGGAAGGTTTTAATAGTTACCGTGGGTACAACATCACCGATGCACTTGCTAATAAACTCGCTCACCGAGTCCGCGTATACATCAATGTTGTTGTCTGTGGCTATCCGGAACATATCCCAGTTCATGTGTTCGAAGCAACCTTGAAGCATGGAATCCGATTGGTCGGACCAGCGTTGAACAGACCTGAGCACGGGCGTTTCCTATTGTAGTTTCTGTCTATAGGCTGGGAGCAACAAAATGGAGTCGTGGTCAGATTTGTCGAAAGGAGGGCGGGGGAGGGATTTGTATGCATCGCGGAAGTTAGAGTAGCAATAATCCAGAATGCTGCCAGCCCGAGACTTGTTTTCAGATTGGCTTTGTCAAAATCCCCAGCTACAATAAATGCAGCCTCAGGATATATGGTTTCCAGTTTACATAGAGTCCAGTGAAGTTCTTTCAGGGCAGTCAACGGTGTCTGCTTGGGGGGGATATACACAGCTGTGATTATAATCGAAGAGAATTCTCTTGGTAGATAACGCGGTCGGCATTTGATTGTTAGGAATTCTATGTCAGGTGAACAAAAGGACTTGAGTTCCTGTATGTTGTTATGATTACACCACGACTCGTTAATCATAAGGCATACTCCCTTGACCTTCTTCTTACCAGAGAGATGTTTGTTTCTGTACCGACTCTGATAACATATCCCGAGTGAGCCATGTTTCCGTGAAACAGAGAATGTTACTATCTCTGATGTCTCTCTGGATGGCACCCCTTGCTCGAATTTCATCTACCTTGCTGTCTAGAGACTGGACATTGGCGAGTAGTATACTCGGGAGCGGTGAGCGATGTGCCTGTCTAAGGAGCCTAACCAGAAGACCGCTTCTGCAGCGCCGTTGTTTTGGGTCGCTTACTGGCATCAGATCCATTGTCCTGGGTGGTGGTCCGAACAGATGATCCGTTTCGGGAAAGTCGTATTCCTGGTCATAATGTTGGTAAGTTGACGTTGGTCTTATATCCAATAGTTCCTCCCGGCTGTATGTAATAAGACTTAAGATTTCCTGGGTTAACAATGTAAGAAATAATACATAAAAAAACAAAATACTGCATAGTTTCCTAAGAACGCAAATCGAGGCAACCATCTCTGTCGGCGCCATCTTCATACCATCTCTGTTGGCGCCAGCTCTCACCCCCTCCCTTCCACAAAGATGTAGTTCAGTACTTTTCCATCACACAGTTGGAAAAAGGTTTCTCCATGTTCCTCCGTGCGTATCACAGGACATCTTATCAGTCAGGAGAGGTCTTTAGTTATTGGGAGTACTCATTCTCACAGTCCACTGCAGTCCACTAAATAATTACACTTCTCATACAAAGAGCTTGAACCTTACACTAATTTTGATTTCTAAGGCTATATAAAAAATCTATTCATACTAAGACGATATAATGATATAAAACAGTAAGAATATAAAACAGTAATTTACAATCTATCAATACAAAAGCTCTGGAGAATCCAGCTCTAGTGAGGCGGATAATTTGCCTTGATCTCTGCTCCCAGAACACAATCCCACAACACAAACACACACCTTCTGGTTGCCAGTTCATCTCCCTCTTGCCATTGTCTGTTAACATTCTGACCATTGGTCTACCTCTCTAACTTCAAGGATACATATGCCTATATAAACACTCTCCGTTAATCTTGTAGAATCAGTTAAAGAGATTCTCTGGTACTTTTGTAATCTTTATTAGTTCTGAAAGTAGAGCTCACAAGCCAAAAGTGGTTCCCTCTCTCGATTTGCTGTGTGTGCATCTTGCTAGTTGTCACTCAAATGGCGAGGGGCTAACATTCATTGGCTGAAACTTGAATTGCTAGGGGGCTGACCCACGTGGGGGGGAAATGTAGGGAAAATGGCGCTGCGCAGCTTCCTGTAAACAGTCACTTTCAAACTATGGATTTCGTGGCTAATTAAAATAAGGCTGTAATTCTGATCATAGACGTGTATGAACTACAGATTGACACTGTCACGCCCTGACCATAGTTTGCTTTGTATGTTTATATCTTTTGTTTGGTCAGGGTGTGATCTGAGTGGGCATTCTATGTTGTATGTCTAGTTTGTCTGTTTCTGTGTTTGGCCTGATATGGTTCTCAATCAGAGGCAGGTGTTAGTCGTTTGTCTCAGATTGGGAACCATATTTAGGTAGCCTGTTTTGTCATTGTGGGGGTGGGTGATTGTCTATGTGTTAGTTGCCTGAGTCTGCACTGTTATATATAGCGTCACGTTCGTTTTGTTGTTTTGTATTAGTTTGGTTAGTGTTTCTTCTTAAATAAATAGAAGAATGTATTCACTTCACGCTGCGCCTTGGTCCTCCTCTCTTCCACATTACGACGAGCGTGACAGACACATCCAGCCCGAAGCGGGAGGTTTCAAAAATACTTACTAGTTGCCAAAGTTCCGGATCATGTCTTTAAGTATTAAACAACATAAAAGCGRCAATGCAAACAGTCGTATTTTTTCCCGAAAAAATTGCCTACTTGAGCACACAATGTTTTAGAAGTCTGTCAGAAGTCCCTTTTATCATATATTTTCCAGTTCAGGTAGAACAGAAAAACAACAGCCGTCATCAATGAGTCTTTTGTTCTCTGTGTTAGTTGTATAAAACCTTTTACTCTGTCAAGTCACTTACTGTACACCTCATTGAATATGGATGAGAGAGATCAAACCCAAAGAAAAGACTCCTATATTTTTTGTATCATAAACAAGGCCATCAACACAACGATTTGAAAGCCCTCCGTTCTATGCATACATTTGCTGCTATTACAGAATGGGGAAGTAATATATCCTCAATTTTCATCAAAGACCTTGCTGCTATTGTACTGCAAACAGATGTCTGTCTGAAAGCTTTGAAGTAGATCTCAATGCTGGACTTTTGTTTTGGTGTAGTCTGTATGGTGTGTTGCTATGCTCACTGTGTGTGTGTGTGTGTTTATTTGTTTGTGGAACCTTTCTGCCGTCAGTCACACACACACCATGCCCTTTGTCTGCTCATTTGTGCTACCATGGTGACAGTAAACATGGCTACCTTTCTTTCCCCTCTCCCCCTCCTCCACTGTCAGCTGTTGTCATCCTGTATATATTAAACCAGACAGACCGGAAAGGTTTTCCCCTAATCACATATCAGAGTTTGACTTTGAATCTATCAATCGGAGGGGATTGCAATTTATTTAAACAATTAAAAGACTGAGGAGAGGAGAGCAAAGGAGAGGAGACGAGAGGAGCCTGTTTGGAATAGGTAGAGGAGATKGTATGTAGTGAATCACAAAATCCTGCAAACCCATCCTTTAGTCCGTTACCTCTGGCCAAAACCCCCAGTAGCTGAACACCTGTGTGTTATGACATTTAATCTCCTCTGTAGAGAGTTGATCCACAAAAGAGCCTGAAGCCTCGTGCACTGTATCTCGTTACACAGGAAAGCACTGTAGTATCAAAGTGGAAGTGTGCCCGGAGTTCTCTGTACATAGGATTAAACATTGATCAGACACTTATGCACTCTGAAAAATTTACCTTGGCAGAGCTGTGTGTGTGTGTGTTTTTGTGTGTTTGGTTTTACTATCCTTGTGGGGACCAGAATTCCTCACAAGGATAGTAAAACAAGGACAATTTGGATAAGTGGGTGTGGGGACATTCATCGGTCCTCACAAGGAAAAAGGCTATTTTAGGCTTAGGGGTTAGCATTACAATAAGGTTTAGGGTTTGGGGTTAGGGTTGAGGTTAGGGTTAAGTTAAGGGTTAGGGAAAATAGGATTTTGAATGGGAATCAATTGTTTGGTCCCCACAATGATATTAAAACAAATGTGTGTATGCTTGTGTTTTTCTTTAAAAAGTGGAAAAC
The DNA here is from genome assembly GCF_002910315.2 of Salvelinus sp. IW2-2015. NCBI lineage: Eukaryota > Metazoa > Chordata > Actinopteri > Salmoniformes > Salmonidae > Salvelinus > Salvelinus sp. IW2-2015. The sequence goes on from NC_036851.1 coordinate 19,347,617, forward strand.
AGAAGGGAACAAGCAGATTAGGAGGACTGTAGCCTTGACAACGGTATCAGACAGTACCATACTTGAACCTAAACTCAATCAAGCCAGTGGTACTGAACTGGGATCTAAACTCAATCAACCCTACGATCCTGATATGTGGCCAAAATATTCATTTTACGGAGCGTGGTGGTGGACAAGTGAGTTTCAGAGGGAATGTCTCCCTGACCCTTATCCTCAACCCTCCCAGCCCTGCCTCACTCTGCCTGTGGTTACGCTATAGCTGTTCACCCCCATGAATGTTTTCACTTAAGGATGAGTTATCTGCTGCCTGGAGTGCTTAATGATGGAGTGACCGGTGCCTCAGACTCAGGCTCCACGCTCTAGTGAGTGATTGAAAAAGATAGATAGTTCATCATGCTACTCAGTGGACAGAATACACTATCGATTGCCACTCAGCACAACAACAGCATGGCTACTACAGTTACAATAACATGATGAAGATTGATACTACAGATCACAGACACAGACTGACTGGCTGGCTGGCTGTGTCTGAATATCCATACTAGCGTACTACATACTTAAACTGCATACGATGTACGCATCGTCGCATACTATTTAGCATGTACCGTTTAGTAAAAAGTATGCAGTATGCCACAGCTCCTGACTGGCTGAGTAGGGAAGGCGAGGCCGAGTGCAGGTGGATTTTTCCAAATTCAACAGAAATGCATCGCATTAACCAACCTGATAATAGCTCAGTTCCAATTTGATTAATTACTCTAAACTTTGAATAGAATAGGAATGGTTATAGGCAGACTATCACATTGGACCTATACTGTAGCTGTTAAGTCTACTCCCGCTTCTCCTCTCCGGTGTTCGACATCGCCGGTTTACTAACCACCGGTCCTGGCAACCATCATTACGCGCACCTGGCATCAATTATTACGCGGTATACTCCTCATGATTAGGCTCACCTGGACTCCATTTCCTCTCTCATTACCTCCCCTATATCTGCCACTCCCTTAGGTCTATTCCCCAGGCAGTATTAATGTTGTTCCATGTCCATACGTTACACTTGTGTCTTGCGGTGTGCTCTGTTACGTTTATTATTATACTCACTACCTGCACTTGCTTCCTGTCTCCCAGCGTCGTCGTTACAGAAGCCCATACAGCCCATCTATCCTATTTAAAAAGGACTGAAAACAGAAACATGTTTGGTTCAATTTCGACATATTTATTAGTGAAACAAAAGTGCTGTAACAAAAAAKAAGACTTCTGTTTTCAAAGATGTGATCATTTTAATGAGAACAAAAATGACTTAGCCTACATTTGAACACCACCGCAGAAGCTTCGCTATTCGGTATCTTCCCAATTAAGTAGCCTCGTTTTGTTGTTTGGCTACTTGAAGAGAACAAGGGTCTATCACTTGCAACCCACCTTTTCCATCTTTCCATCACCTTTCCCATCTTTTGCATTGTGGAAAAGTGTGCATCCAATTCTACTAGATGAAGAGCCGAAATGAGTATAACATTCTGGCATTTAAACCATACTCGATTTTCGCATACTGAGAATGCATCATGCGAGATTGCGTTGTTTCCCGTTGTTTGTTGATTTCTGTAGCGCATCCCCAAATCTAATTGATCAGCTCTTGTTAAAGCCAAAAATAGTATGACATCTGGGCATTTAAAGTTGACTCGATTTTCACATACTCGAAAGGCCTACTATTTGGGACGCAAGTATGGGTATTCAGACACGGCCACTGACTGACTGACAGGCAGGCACACACAGACAGGGATCATCAGTGCCTCACCCAGTGGGGATGTGGGATCTACTAAATTAAGCGGGCATGTAACACAACATACTGTTAGGCAGTGTGTCAAATGAGATGACTCACATTCGTCGTATGAATCGGACCAAGGCGCAGCGTGGAATACCTACATTCTTTATTATAAAAAGAAGGAACACTGAACAAACTAACCAAAATAACAAAACGACACGTGAAGCTATACAAAACGAGTGCTGACAGGCAACTACACATAGACAGAACCCACAAACACCAAAGGGAAATGGCTACCTAAATATGATCCCCAATCAGAGACAACAATAAACAGCTGCCTCTGATTTGGGAACCATATCAGGCACCCATAAACATACAAAACCCTATACATACAAAACCCCTAGACATACAAAACCCTAGACATACAAAACCCTAACATACAAACCCCAGACATACAAACCTAGACATACAAAACCCCTAACATACAAAACCTCCTAGAACATACAAGAAAAAACCTCCTAAACATAAGACCCTAGACATCACAAAACCCCTATACATAACAAAAACCTGCTTAGATCATATCAAACACCCCGTCCAGTTCTTACCCTTTAATACAAAACCCAGACATAACTATAAAGCCCCTACACATACAAAACCCGCTACAACATGGTATCCCAAGAATCAAACTGCGTTCCACCCTAGATCACACCCTGACTAACCAAAATTAAAAACAGAGATCTCTCAGGTCAGGGGCGTAGCACAGTACCCCCCCCCCCCCCCCCCAAGGTGCGGATCCCGGCCGCAAACCTGAACCTAAGGGAGGGTCTGGTGGCATCTACCCTTGGTGGCGGCTCTGGTTCTGGACGCCGCCCCCCCCCCCTCTTTAACGCTGACCCTCCGCCTTTGTAGAACGGACCGGGAGACATCGCCGAGGCTCCGGACTGTGGACCGTCGTGGATTTCCGTACTGTGGCCCGTCGCCAGGAAGCTCCGGACTGGGTACTGTCGCCCGGAGGAAGCTTCCGGACTGGGTACTGTCGCCGGAAGCTCCGGACTGGAGGACTGTCGCCGGAAGCTCCGGACTCTGAAAGCGCACTGGAAGCCTGATGCGTGGTGCCGGGAACTGGTGGTACCGGGCTGAGACACGCACCTCAGGAGGCGGAGTGTGAAGGAGAGCAGAACGACGTACTGGACTGTGTGGAGGCACTGGAGCTGGAGCGTAGAGCTGGCACAATGCGTCCTGGCTGTGATGCTCACTTGAGCCCGGCAAGTGCGGGAAGCTAGCACAGGACACACCTGTGCTATGAAGATCGCACTGAGAGACCTGATGCGTGGGACCTACGTACCGGGCTGCACATGAGCATCTGCACACTGCAGCTACGAGCACGCACCGTCAGTCACGCCCGCTGCTGCATGCGCTCTCAATCGCTAGCAACCTCTCTCCGGAATCTGCCTTGCGTCGAAACCCTCATTTGACTCCCTGACTGGCTCTGGTTCGCACCTCGCTCCGCCGACTGCTCTATGTGCGGACTGCTCCATGTTCTTGGGGTTTCTGTGCCTACCTCGTTGGTATAACTCCTCGTAATAGCGCCGTTCCACTTTTGCTGCCTCTATTTCCTCCTTCGGAAGGCGATACTCCCCAGCCTGCATCCAGGGTCCTGCCCATCCAAAATCTCCCCCAGGTCCATTCCTCCTGAACACACTGCTTGGTCCATTTATGGTGGGTTCTTCTGTCACGTTCGTCGTATGAATCGGACCAAGGCGCAGCGTGGTATACGTACATTCTTTAATATATTAAGAATGAACACTGAACAAACTAACCAAAATAACAAAACGACACGTGAAGCTATACAAAACGAGTGCTGACAGGCAACTACACATAGACAGAACCCACAAACAGGGAAATGGCTACCTAAATATGATCCCCCAATCAGAGACAACGATAAACAGCTACCTCTGATTGGGAACCATATTAGGCCACCATAAACATACAAATACCTAGACCTACAAAACCCCTAGAAATACAAAACCCCTAGAAAATACAAAACCCCTAGACAATACAAAAACTAGCGTATCCACCCTAGCCACACCCTGACCTAACCAAAATATTAAAAAAACAGAGATATCTCAGGTCAGGGTGTGACAATGACTCGTCTTGCCACTCTGTAGGGGACACTTACATTTGAGGTAGAGCTTTGGGCTTTAGGGCTTTGATCGCTGGCCGGGATTGAGACTTTAGCGATGCGATTGGATTAATTACTTTGGAATCTCATCCTATAATGTAAAGAGGACAGATTGGCCCCATTTTGACCCCACACACATCCCATACATACTTGACTGTGTGTCTGTCGGCTGCCAAAGCCAAGCCGTGTGTGTGTGTGTGTTCTCTCTCAAACACTACAGGAATGTAAGCTTGTGGTAGGCCTGATAGCCTATAGGGAGGAGGTCAGAGACCTGGCCGGGTGGTGCCAGAATAACAACCTATCCCTCAACATAATCAAGACAAAGGAGATGATTGTGGACTACATGAAAAGGAGGACCGAGCATGCCCCCATTCTCGTCGATGGGCCTGTAGTGGAGCAGGTTGAGAGCTTCAAGTTCCTTCATGTCCACATCACCAACAAACTAGAATGGTCCAACCACACCAAGACAGTTGTGAAGAGGGCACGACAAAGCCTATTCCCCATCAGGAAACTAAAAAGATTTGGCATGGGTGCAACATCAAGAGCATCCTTACTGGTTGCATCACTGCCTGGTATGGCAACTGCTCGGCCTCCGACCGCAAGGCACTACAGAGGGTAGTGTGTACGGCCCAGTACATCACTGGGGCTAAGCTGCCTGCCGTCCAGGATCTCGTCAGAGGAAGGCCCTAAAAATTGTCAAAGACCCCACACACCTCAGTCATAGAATGTTCTCTCTCCTACCGCATGGCAAGCAGTACCGGAGCACCAAGTCTAGGACCAAAAGGCTTCTTAACAGTTTTACCCCCAAGCCATATGACTCCTGAACAAGTAATCAAATGGCTACCCAGACTATTTGCGTTGTCCCCCCAACCCCTCTTTTACGCTGCTGCTACTCTCTGTTTATCATATATGCATAGTCACTTTGACCATACCTACATGTACATACTACCTCAATTGGCCCGACTAACCGGGGCCTGTATATAGACTTGCTACTGTTATTTTTCACTGTCTTTTTACTGTTGTATTATTTCTTTACGTATCTATTGTTCACCTAATACTTATTTTTTTACTTAAAAATCGCACTGTTGGTTAGGGTCTGTAAGTAAGCATTTCACTGTAAGGTCTACACCTGTTGTATTCGGCGCACGTGACAAATACACTTTGATTTGAGTTGGTGGTAGCAGCAGGGGTGGGTGTTCAGCAACATATTAATGCAGCAGTAAGAAAAATCAATGGCAAGAGAGGGCTGAGAGGGTAACACAGAGACAGGGAGAGGGAAGGTAGAAGACACAGAGAGAAATATATATATATATACTGTATAGGTAGTCTTTTGGAGAGAGGGAGAGAACAGGGACATTTTGTGCTATAATTCAGAGAATGAAAAACAGAAATTGAGAGAATGGAGAGAGACATCACCTTTTGATTCACCAATACCCCCCTACACACAGACACACACACACAATGCATGGTGGCAAATCTCCTAATCTTCATCCTGACATCTGTATCATTAAACTAAGCTGGGTTCCCGGTCTTCCTGGAGGCTACAGAGGGAGGGGATAAGGAGAAGTCATGTTGAAGAGTTGTATTCTAGACAGGGAGACTGTCGAGACGGATGTGCATGGGAGAGCGTGCATTTATTCCAGACACAATCATACTAACACAATACTCTCAAACACACACTGATAAACACTGTCAGATACAGTACATATGGTGTGGCAATCAGGCACACAGTTTTTGGCCAGTGGAGATTAAGCAGATTTAATGAATCTAATTATGGTTGGCCTTGCTTACATCAGATCTGATTCTATTATGACAGGGATATCTCTTTCTCATTACTGTTCTGGTGTAATGCAGAAAAGTATCTATGTCTGAGTGTCTGTGTGTGTGTGTTATGACAACTCTGTAGTCTTATTCTCATCCACCTTCTCCCTTGTTTCTCATCCCTCTCTGAGTGTTGCTGTGAAGAATGCCTCAGTGCCCCGTCAGAGGGTGGAGAGGGCGTATGTAGCGTGGGCAGAGATACTCTAGTGGACAGGGCACCTGCTTGGCACAGGCATACAACTCTCTGCCAGAGGGGAATGCCAACCCTGGGAATTCGGGTGTGTCTGGCCTTTTGGGTGTTGAAATTAGCTTTCTGCTATTCTGTGTGTGCTCGTTCGTTGGACTGTGTGTGTTTGTGCGTGTATTATCTACAGGGAGTGTAGAAGAAATGGTTGGTGTGTACGACAGTTCTGTAGACACCAGCTGGAGACAAGAAGGGAGACATTCCAGGCCTGCTCCTGTGCAGATGGCTTACTGGCCAACACACACACTGTTACTAGTACTGTACATTGTGTGTGTGTGTGTTCTGCCCATCCCACTTGAAGAGCCCCAACAATGCCTCTGAACAGACTGGGGGATTATATTAGCATACGCTATAGAGATCTTGTTGCATATCTGTGTGTGTGTGTGGTGATGCACATGTGGTCTTGAACACGTATGTGTTGTGGTATATGTCTTATACCACGGCATTGTTCCATGCTAATTTCTGATTGGCTAGAAACGCATTCTAGAGTGGGAATGTGGTGAGTAATGAGCATGAATGTCTCCGGTCTGTCAACGTTGCAGTCATGACGCAAATGGTGCTATGCTGTCATCCTCCCACATGTTCTCATTTGACCAGCTGTTTTCAGCAACTGGTATTGTTGACCTCAGTTGTCATATTGACAGATTTGCTAGCAACAAACTATTTAGCTAGCTTCTAGCCTAGTGTTTGATATACAATGCAACCTCCTCTACGGTAATGAACAGTGTCCTAACCAGACAGCAACTTTTTTTATGCCAAATGAAATCACGCATCATCAGCTCCTTCTTATGGATGTATCCAAATCAATGTCACTAACAGACAGCTTAAACAAACACATGCAGCTACTTTACTGTTATTCTGGCGGCACTGTTTGACGTGACTGTTATGACATGTCCTCCATTATTTCCAAGATAATGTACAGAGCGTCTATCTCTTACATGTACCTCAGTATTTGTGGTCCTGCCAGTACACACAATGCTAGAAACCATCTCTGCAGTAATTTGCTCCTCCATCCTCAGGCGCTGAAGGAGTGGCTGTGACAGATGTGTTTGTCTGCTATTATACTGCAGGCTCCCTGACCACCGATGACTATCCCTTTCTCACCAGCTCAGACACACCTCTGCTCTTCAATCTGGGGAAAGAGTCTATACTGCCCACATACATCTGATGAAATCTACTCAGATGTACACTGAATGTACAAAACATTAGGAACACCTTCCTAATATTGCGTTGCACCCCTTTTTGCGCTCAAAGGTGTCGAAAGCGTTCCACAGGGATGCTGGCCCATGTTCACTCCAATGCTTCCCACAGTTGTGTCAAGTTGGCTTGATGTCCTTTGGGTGGTGGACCATTCTTGATACACACGGGAAATGGTTGAGCGTGAAAAACCCAGCAGCGTTGCAGTTCTTGACACACTCAAACCGGTGCGCCTGGCACCTACTACCATAGCCCGTTCAAAGGCACTTAAATGTTTTGTCTTGCCCATTTTACCTGGATTCACCTGGTTATTCTATGTCATGGAAAGAGCAGTTGTTCCTAATGTTCTGTACACTCAGTGTATAGTAAATGAACGAATTCATAGAACTGAACCAGGGCTGTAAACAAGCATCATTAAAGGGGCAATCTGCAGTTGCTACTGTCGTGGAACATCGTCTCAGAAATATAACACTCGTAAGAACTTGTGAAATCAATTAGGCTTTTAATACAGAGCATTGCCAGCCGGAATGTCCCGCGGAACACCCCATTCCCAAAACCCTCGCTGTTATATTTATACACACATAGTATTATGTCCATCCCTTATGCAAATGACCTTTCTTTTCTTAAGTCTTTCACCACCATTATCTTTTAGTTCAAGCTTCCTACTTGTTCACGCCCAATAACGCCCATATCTGTTTTCAGTTAGATTATAATGGTAGCTGGACCCTCTATCATTTAGTGTGTCAGCATAATGTCTCACTTCCTTTAATTAATGTGTCAATGTACTCTTTGTTCAGTTTGCCTTTATTGGAATCAGCAGATTCTGTCCTATAAGCCTCTTTTTAGAAGCAGCTGACTATGAATATCTTTATCATTAGTGTCAGGTCAGCAGACCATGTGTCTCTTTATCATTAGTGTCAGGTCAGCAGACCATGTGTCTCTTTATCATTAGTGTCAGGTCAGCAGACCATGTGTCTCTCCCTTTCATTAGTGTCAGGTCAGCAGACCATGTGTCTCTTTATCATTAGTGTCAGGTCAGCAGACCATGTGTCTCTCCCTTTCATTACTGTGATCTATTTTTAATGTTCAGCCATTTTATACATCTATGTGCTGTCCTATACATCTCATTTACTCCTACACTACATCCATTGTTGGACTATATTAATGATATGTAACCGTTGTTTCTTGAAGATAACTTATAAATGCATCATGAGCTGAGTTCAACTGTCATACCCCATCAGAACCCAAAATATAACTTGTTTTACTCCAATGTTTGTAAAAAAAAGTGAATGTAAACATTTTACATTACATTTGAGTCATTTAGCAGACAAGAGTGACTTACAGTCATGAGTGCATACATTTTCATACTGGTTCCCCATAACCTTGGCGTTAGAAGCGACATGCTTTACCAACTGAGCCACACGGGACTAAACAAACACGATATGGCTTCAAAAAATGTTAAACTATCATTTTGATAGCATGGATGGTCAGTCCTTGCATCCATAGCTCTGTTTTTGAACTTGAAAGTGGTTGTATTTCTCCAGCCCCATTCCTCAGCTTTTTACCGAAACATTGGAGTACGCTTTATTGTTTCAACTGCTGATTCCCCCTTTAACATAGGAACACAATAATTTGACAGTGATTGAATATCGATCATCTTTCCCAATGGAGGGGAAGTGATGGAATTCAAATGGAAATGATATTGATTCCAGCTCATCACTTTAGTGGGGTTTACAAGTACGGTGCAAGTCTTTGCATGTTGATACATTCATACATTACTACAGACAATGATCCTTTTGAAAATCATTCCCAAGGATGACGATTATAATATACTGTAAGAACTAAAGGTAATATTATGTCATCACCATTAGTCTATGGTCATTGGCATCACTAAGGCTAGTAATGGAGGCTGTGTTTAAGGCCTATGTCACCTCTAAGGGGATTTTAAAGGCTATATGTCAGGCTTTTGTCCCCTCTAAGGCGATAGTAAACACTGTATGTCAGGCTTATGTCATGAGGAAATCTTCTCTCATTGTGTTTGTTTCCAGCTTGATAACCCAGACGAGCAGGCTGCACAGATCAGGAGAGAACTGGATGGACGACTGCAGATGGCTGATCAGATCGCCAGGGTAAGACACCACTACCTGAAAGTAAAGTAGAGAATTAGACACCAACCCACCCCTCTTAAATCACCTCACCAGAGCTGTAACAGATACTGTAGAAGGCAGTAGGCCTAAGGCCTATACACTAAGTAGTAGAGGTACTACAGTATGTGTGTGTTCTGAACCGTAGGCCCTCACATGAGCAAAACAGCCTCATTAATGTAAAAGCAGAGGTAGACTCAGGGCAGGAGTACGCATGAATAAACATTCTCTTTAAAAAAACCTGTACCCTTTATGGTTGTAGACTTCACTATGGACGTGTGTGTGATCGTGTGCCTGCGTGTGTACGACCCTGTGTGTATGCCTGCGTGCGTCTGTCTAACAGGGCGGCAAGTTTCCCAAGTTTGTGTCCAAAGAGATGGAGGCCATGTTCATAGAGGAGCTGAGATCCTCAGTGAACCTGCTGATGGCTAACCTGGAGAGCATGCCGGTGTCCAAGGGAGGAGAGTTCAAACTGCAGAAGCTCAAACGAGGGCACAACACCTCCATCATAGACATGGGCCAGGAGGACGAGAACACGCTGTCCAAGTCTGATGTGGTGCTCTCCTTCACTCTGGAGGTATGGTTGGTTAACACTGCAGCTCACACAGCCTGCCTGAGACACAGAAATGTCTTGAGTCAATAAATGTTCAACCCGTTTGTTATGTCAAGCATAAATAAGTTCAGGAGTAAAAATGTGTTTAACACGTCACATAATAAGTTGCATGGACTCTGTACAATAATTGTGTTTAACAGGATTTTTGAATGACACACATAAATATCTGTAAGGTCCCTCAATCGAGCAGTGAATTTCAAACTCAGATTCACAGACCACAAAGACCAGGCAGGTTTTCCAACGCCTCGCAAAGAAAGGCACCTATTGGTAGATGGGTAAAAAAAATGTAGACAGACATTGAATTTTCCTTTGAGCATGGTGAAGTTATTAATTACACTTTGGGTGGTGTATCAATACACCCAGTCACTACAAAGATACAGGTGTCCTTCCTAACTCAGGAAGGAAACCGCTCAGGGATTTCACCATGAGGCCAATGGTGACTTTGAAACAGTTACAGAGTTTAATGGCTGTGACAGGAGAAAACTGAGGATCAACATTGTACTGCAGTTACTCTACCATACTAATCTAAATGACAGCATGAAATGAAGGAAGCCTGTACAGAACAAAAATATTCCTAAACATGCATCCTGTTTGCAATAAAAGCACTAAAGTAAAACTGCAAAGGATGTTGCAAAGAAATTAACGTTATGTCCTGAATACAAAAGTGTTATGTTTGGAGCAAATTGAACACAACACATCACTGAGTACCACTCTTCAATATTCAAGGATGGTGGTGGCTGCATCATGTTTTGGGTATGCTTGTCATCAGCAAGGACTAGGGAGTTTTTGAGGACAAAAATAAACGTAATAGAGCTAAGCACTTTGTCATTATAGGTTATTGTGTGTAGATGGGTGAGAAATTATCAATTTAATCCATTTTGAATTCAGGCTGTAACACAATAAAATGTGGACTACTATAAGTCAAGTGGTATGAATACTTTCTGAAGGCACTGTAGGCTCTGATGAGTAATGTCCCATGGGACATAGTCCCTCCTCTCTCGTATACCTCAGAAGGTTTTGTTGCAGCAGTCGTAATGTTTTACACTCCCTATTCTGCTGGTCTCAGGGGACATGGCTGTAGATCAGAGAGGCTGAGCTGATCTGGGCGGCCCATGTCTGTGAAAAACCAAGGAAGATGTTTCTTTATAGTAGTATCAGTGTATTTAACAGTGCTCTAACTGTAAAATGTAATTTTGTGTTTGTGTCTGAAACTAGTTTGTAGGTGTTTGATCGGCGTGGTGGTGTGTTTTCTCTCAGGTGGTGATTGTGGAGGTTCAGGGGTTAAAGTCGCTGGCGCCCAATCGGATCGTCTACTGCACCATGGAGGTGGAGGGGGGGCATAAGCTCCAGACTGACCAGGCCGAGGCCTCCAAACCAACGTGAGTGTGACACGCACACACACACATGCACATATGCTGTGCACATACATGACATTACAGTGTTATTTATGAATAAATACCTAGTAACTGGGTAATAAGTTCAGTGCATTCTAATAGTTTTTTTTATCTAAACAAAGTCATGTTAGCTAATCAGGTTAGGAACTACATAACTGCATTTAGATTTATCAGCACCTGATACAGATTGTGTTAATATGAGCACTAAGTCTTGAGTCCTCGTTGGGTGGCCTCATGTTCTGGCCATAGCTGCACAGCATGATGTGGTAATGATATTGCCTGTGCGAGTGTGATCAGGGCACAGATAACAAGGTTGTAGACGCTGAGCCGTACTGATTACCCAACATGCACTTTGCGACACTGCTTGTGTACTCTAGCAGGTGACTGAGGTGGGACGTGTGGATGTGTTGAGACATTTGCTTTGCTTTAATTAAAGGATACTCAGATGTATGTAGAGTATCAGAGATGAGTAAGTAATCCATATCTCTTCCTGATATAGATGATGAATTCATCATTGTCAGTAGAGGGAATTATTTCCTCATATATAATGCAGGGCTCATCACCACTCTTCCGTCCTTCTCCTCCCCTCTTCTCTCTGCCGTCCTTCTCCTTCCCTCTTCTCTCTGCCGTCTTTCTCCTCCTTCTCTCTGCCGTCCTTCTCCTCCTTCTCTCTGCCGTCCTTCTCCTCCTTCTCTCTGCCGTCCTTCTCCTCCTTCCCTCTTCTCTCTGCCGTCCTCCTCCTTCCTTCTTCTCTCTGCCGTCCTTCTCCTCCTCCCCTCTTCTCTCTGCCGTCCTTCTCCTCCCCCCCCCTTCTCTCTGCCGTCCTCTCCAGGGTTTTTTGGGATCAAAAAGGGGCTTAGGTAGTGGGTGTGGCAGGGGGAGTGGCAATGAGAGCGTGGCAAAAATGTTTCATTCTACAAATTTCTCCATGGAGCTGAGAGACATTTTTGCTGTTTTGAAGCTGATTTCCKGTAATTCTGCACATTTTGCCATGGCTTATGCTGTATTATTTTGCTCAAACATAATAAAATTGATACTCAAAATGAATGAATTGTTTTTGGTATTGTATATTCTCCCTGACTGTCTAGCTTTATTTTTGGTGATTATTAGAGCTCAAAGATTATATTATTTAAGAAATGTATTTGCTCCATTATCTTTCCGACATACTTTCTGTTTTTAGTCTATTTCCTCTCTTCCCCTCCCTCTGATTTGAACAGCAGGATGGTATGTCCTATGCTAGAGCTATAGTAGCTAAAACAGTTTGTAACAGTAACCCTGTACCCTAGCCATCAATACTCATTCAGAAGTGTTCATCTTGAAGAGGGCCTTGTTCTGAGTGAACAGATGTTGCTGGTTGATTGTAGTTTTAGGGTCACGCTGTTACTGTAACACACCCTAGTGTGAAATATGTGGCCCAGTGGGTTTTTGTCATCTGTTACTGTCAGAGTTTTATCAGTCTCTATGCCCTGAGTGCACAGAGATAGAGAGCAGTTATTGTCTACAGTCTAGACTTTGGCAAGGGATGCAGCTGTGCCCATCATTGACATCAAACTCTGTTTCCAAGCTTATGGGTTAGGGTTAGAATTAAGGTTTGAGGCCTCCCAAGTGGCGCAGCGGTCTAAGGCACTGCATCGCAGTGCTAGAGTCGTCACTACAGATCTGGGTTTGATCCCGTGCTGTGTCACAACTGGCTGTGATCGGGAGTCCCACAGGGCGGCGCACAATTTGCCTGGCGTCGTCCGGGTTAGGCCGGGGGGCTTTACTTGGCTCTTCACGCTCTAGTGACTCCTGCAGGCTGACCTCAGTCGTCAGTTGAACGGTTTTTCCTCTGACACATTGGTTTCTGCTGGCATTCCGGGTTAAGCGGGCGGGTGTTAAGAAGCGCGGTTTTGCGGGTCATGTTTTGGAGGAGGCATGGCTCGACCTTCGCGTCCCAAGCCTGTTGGGGAGTTGCAGTGATGAAACAAGATCAAAATTGCGGGTAAAATTAAAAAATAAAACAAATAAAAAGGTTAGGGTTAGGGCTAGGTTAAGGATTTAGGATTTTAAATGGGAATACATTTTTTGTCCCCACAAGCATAGTAAAACAAGTGTGTGTGTGTGTGTGTGAGAAAGAGAAGGGGCTATTTTAGGCCCTGCTTCCTCACAGTGGAAAGCTCAGATGGGATCTGTGAGTGGATCAGTGTAAACTTTAGTTCAACCTCAATTGTTCCTGAAACAGAGGATAGTTTATTTGTGCTAGATACAGTATCTCGGTCAGACAGCCATGGATAACGGAACACTGAGTACATTTAAAAAAGGGATTCATTCCTTCTCTTCCATGATGCACAGATGGCCAGTCTCTTGTTGAACTTTGCATAGGAATGTTAGGTTCTAAATATCAGAGTTAGAACTCGACGGACATTATGAAAGCTTTTAAACCAAGTTTATTCCTGCCAATGTATCTAACAGCTGAACCGACCAAGACATATTCACACAAGCACTGATATTAAACTATTTCTCCTCTGCTGAGTCTCCTCCTGCACATCTGAACAGCCAATGTATCTCTGTTGCTTGACAGAGAACCTTAGTGATATCTGTTCTTCCTCACTTCATCTGACATGACTTCTGTCCCAAAGTGCTCACTCCTGCCCAACTCACTGCTGTCATGGTGACTGGTACCAGACTGTGTCTCTTCTCCTCCCAGAGGATCCCTCCCATAGAATCCCTGATGGCTAACAATAACATATTCTGACATAATGTAAACATTATACATTACCCTCTCTCCCTCAGTGACATGAATAAGTATATTTCATATTCTCAGAACCCAACAGTCCCCTCTGTTGAACATTAACCCCATACTGTTCATCACTATATAAACTTGTACATTTCTTATAAATGGACAAACAATGATAATACAACATTAACAAAAAAATGTAACACAAGACATATCAGCATTAATAAGGTGGTAAGCTATGCATAATTATATATGCATGAAAACCCAAAGTCTGATAACATGACAATTCCCACTCTCTCTTCACCTGTCTCTATGCCTCCAGGACACTCTATGCCTCCAGGATACGGATTCCACAAAAATGAAGGCCCTAGAGAACTTCCTCATGCTTTCACCCAGTCTTCCCCTTTCCGGCCACAGGCTCCGAAAGGTGTTCCCAAGTCATGTCATTTTCACTTTGTTCTCCTTCTTCCTCCATTGCCACCTGATCGGCACGTCACCTGATAGGCAAGTGCGTATCCCTAATCAATGTCTCCAGAATGTTGTGACATGACGATCTTTACCACTGCAGGTGCTGCAAGGAATACTGTGTGTGGACCAGACCAATGCTGTCCCAACACCCCCGCCTGGTGTATCTTTATGTACACTCAATCTCCAGAATTCAGTCCGTGCTCCCGGTTATCCCCTGCTCCTCATGTGCCGCTTTCACCTGGAAATATACACACTGCAACGTATGGGTCATTTCCTGACAACAGGACAACATAGACTCTCCCAACAAAGCTACGAGAGTAACCCCTGCTACTACTGACACTGCCCATGACGCATACCTCCAAATCCCTCATTTGCGCCGTAGACCAATTCCATGCTGCTACTATATAGCCACCTTCAGTTACTGTCCCTACAGCGACTGCCGTGAGAATAATCACTGCATGGAATCTGTCAAGTGTTTGCTGGTTGTTATAAATGGAAGAGATTAATGACGGAAGAATATCCATCCTAACAAAACTCTGAGTCATAGGTTTCCTGAAAGTTGACAATAGTGTCTGAAATGCCACCACTATCTCTGCTACTTTCACCATGATCTGGMTCTGTGCAATAGTCCCTATATTGTGCACAGTTAGCTGTCCTCCCTCTCTTACGAGCWATCTCCTGTAGCAATATACATAGTCTCTGGGGATGATACCACTCTATCACCCCGACCTCAATTTATGAGCCCCCACAGATCTCCATCCCAGTCACATTCCATCCCACTTAACAGCCTTATGTAAACATTGTCTCAAACACAGACCTCATGTGTACCTCGCCTCCTGCTACAGATACATTTTCACATATATCATTCCATCTAACCCATAACACAATAGTCACTACTCCTAATGCACTTCTAAAGTTATAAACATAATAAAACATTCTCAAATCAGTTAGTCAATATTCACCAATCCCTCCTAGAACAATGATCACTCTTATGTTCCACAACACATAAAAACATATTGACTTGAAAGGGAAAGAGAAAAGGTACATGTTTAATAATTCACACCACCCTTGATGTGACAAAGACTGGGGAAAGAACCGTCCATCCGTTCCGTTCTATCCCCATGTGATGCTGGTCTCCATGCCGTCTCCTTCATTTTCATCCTTGGGTGTTATTGCAAGACACAGGCTACGAGCCTTGTATGCAATTAATTGTACCGTATCATCCAGCAATCTATATGTATTGATGCAATTTAACATTACAATTCTGATGACATGGTAAAACAAATAAACCTTCATGGTTGACCCAAGCTATCATCCAGTGATTTCTCTAACAACCTCCCTCTCGGAGGACACTTAAAGGTAAGGTTTCTTGAGTGGAAAAACCCTCCCTAGGCCCAATCAATTCTAGCAGTGCACCCACACCTCACAGTTTGAGAGTAGAGCTCTCTCTCACTTTATCCGAATCATAATTAAAACATTTGATAAACTATCCAACCCACATTTAGAATGACAGTCCTTAGTGCTTTACTTTGAGTCTATCACTCAACTTCAAGTTTCTCAACCTGGCACACATCATCACGGTTAGAATGTACATTTATAAACGGGACCAGATATTACCGGTAATAACTCTTCTCATTACCACCCCCATTTGTCCCTGTTCTCCTGTCTCGAGTGGCATGGTAATGAAAGATCGGTATCTCAATGCATTCTTAGTCCAAATTGTTTGCAGTGTGTAGACCTTCCTCAATATCACCCCCCCCCCTTTTCCCGGCACTTCTTTATAGCGTTACAGTTCATCTTCCCAACGGCACATATGTAAGTCTAGCCTCTCACATTTGATGGCCCTTGATAATGTCCGATTTCAATATAGAGTAATCCATTTTTTCTACGTACACAAGTCTCTCACCTGAGCCTCTACCACCATTATGTCTGGTCCATTTCTCCCACCAGTACACCAGGAGCATGAGAGAAGTTTGAATGTGATCTCTCGCCAAGCTCACTCCACATGCGCGATCTCAGGACTCATGGCGCGCTCCTGCCGCCCGTAACCAGGTTAAAGGCTCSGACGCAGACCGGAGTGTTAACAGTCACTGTCGCATTGAACGTCTTTGTCGCTCTTTCTTCAGCCGGTTAGGGAGGGTTTTGAGGTTCACATACACTGTTCATGGTCAAATTATTCCAACCATGCATTAAGACCCCATCTGACGTCAACTTCCATGATAACCTCAAGAGAAGACAGATCAGAACATCAGTTTAGTTACAAGCATTGACTATATGACAAATTATTACATTTCCAATATTCTTAATACCTTTATATCTAAGACAAATGTCAAAGAGCATAACAACATACTGTTACTGTTGAAACCATTTTCAAAATTAGTTCATACTCCCTTATTTTACTGGCGACCTCTCGGAATAGTTACCAGATCAGGGAGTTAGCACCCTAACCCATGGGGAATCCCAACAATCCAGCAGACCCAATCTGGTGAAATTTGTATCGAAAGAAAGACAAAAATGAAATCAGCAATACACATATCACAATCCATTTGGAGTAACTGTCAACCCTTATTAACATATATTTTTCGTTTTATATGCAAATTTGAAAAAAAATAAACAAATTTGAATGACCAATCAACTTAGAATTACAACTCTTGATCTCCATAAGGAAATAATGATATCCATAAGGAAATAATGGTATCCCATAAAGTAATGGTGAAATAGACTAGAGACTGGTGTTTTTCATTCATTTTATAATTAAATCCCACCTGTTTCGACCATTTCTAGTGAGATTGATCAGGATACAGGGCATTCGATACCATTAAATATTTACTTTACCTTTTTCTTTCTCTGTCCTTCAGAAACCATTTAAAAAATGTCAAACATGTCCATCCTTCTACATAGCCAATTTAAAATCAAATTGAAAAGACCCCATAAAATAATTCCAATGGTATCCGGTAAGTTGTATGTGCCCGCTGGTGTGTCTGGTAAACCGTAGGTCAAAAACACACACGTGAACAGGCCTTTCTTACCTGGGAACTCCGTTCATGGCCTAATCTAGATACTTTTATACTTAAAACTGCCGAATATCACTAACTGCTCTCCCCAAGACCACAGTCTCAGGGAACATTCCAACGAGAGATAATGAAACCCCCTCTTCTGGAAAAGCATGTGTACGTTGTTGTTAGCATTCGCTATGTTACATCTTAATCAGCAATTCAAAAGTATTAATTATAAACCAAACATGATAATGGTAAATCCACTCTCCATACTCCCATGATTAAACATTTGTTTTAATCCACCCCATCGTGTATGTATCCTTTATTTAGCATGTACTACCCTTAGACATGGCGACATTATCTCGCCACTGWGTCTAACGATTCACTGGTGTCTTTTCGCCATGATTCTCCATAACCACCGCACCACAATGTTCATMAACTAAAACAAAACATTTTAAAAGTTCATTTTAGGTTTGGTAACCCCACTGCTAATTTCTCATGACTCCTCCCTTTCGTCCATTCTAAAAATCTATTCCAGAATAAGACGACATAAAATGTAAATCTATTTTATAATGAAACTACATAAAATGTCTCACGAGATAAAAAAATCCCTCTAAGGTTTTCTGAGTTTGCAAGGAGTGTTTGGCCAGATAATTTTAATGTGTTACCTCTTCAGAATCCATCCCCTTGGCATTTTGCCTAGATTTTTCAAACCAAAATACTTTTTACTTTGACAAATTTTGCCAATTTCTCATCATAAGGAATACACAATATTTGATCCCTGACATCTATGAAAARGTTGGTTGAGATGTGGTCTCCTACATCTCCCTCCACATGAAAAACGTGATCTGTATGAACTACTATCGATCGAACCGAGGCCATACACTGCTATCTAACATTTTCCTCTCCCGCTGCTTTCAAGAGGATTTTTTGCAACCCTTTTGAAAAAAATGCAAATGCTTGCATCGCAGCATCCCTCCCGAATGCAGCGGACTCCATTCCCACCTTACACTCCCTATTTCAATGACCAACAGCCCCACACCTAAAAGAGGACATTGATTTTCCCTTTCCTCCCTTTTCCCTTGTCCTACTTGGGCCATTGAAACCACTGTTAATGACTTTCACTGTGGCTGCATTAACCACTCGTACATCTGCGGAGTAAACGGAATTAGCTTCCTCTCTCCATGCTGCTTGTACTATTTCATCCCAGTGAGAATGCTGGTCCAATACTCCCYCAATTTCCGTTTTGATCACAGGTTTCAAACCTGCCATCAAAGCCGACATACGTCAACAGTGAAGAGGCGACTCCGGGATGCTGGCCTTCTAGGCAGAGTTCCTCTGTCCAGTGTCTGTGCTCTTTTGCCCATCTTAATCTTTTCTTTTAATTGGCAAGTCTGAGATATGGCTTTTTCTTTGTAACTCTGCCTAGAAGGCCAGCATCCCGGAGTCGCCTCTTCACTGTTGACTTTGAGACTGGTGTTTTGCAGGTACTATTTAATGAAGCTGCCAGTTGAGGACTTTTGAGGCGTCTGTTTCTCAAACTAGACACTCTAATGTACTTGTCCTCTTGCTCAGTTCTGCACCGGGGCCTCCCACTCCTCTTTCTATTCTGGTTAGAGTCAGTTTGCGCTGTACTGTGAAGGGAGTAGTACACAGCGTTGTACGAGATCTTCAGTTTCTTGGCAATTTCTCACATGGAATAGTCTTCATTTCTCAGAACAGGAATAGACTGACAAGTTTCAGAAGAAAGTTATTTGTTTCCGGCCATCTTGAGCCTATAATCGAACCCACAAATGCTGATGCTCCAGCTACTCAACTAGTCTAAAGAAAGACAGTTTTATTGCTTCTTTATCAGCACAACAGTTTTCAGCTGTGCTAACATAATTGCAAAAGGGTTTTCTAATGATCAATTAGCCTTTTAAAATTATAAACTTGGATTAGCTAACACAACGTGCCATTGGAACACAGGAGTGATGGTTGCTGATAATGGGCCTCTGTACACCTATGTAGATATCCCATTAAAATCAGCTGTTTCCAGCTACAATAGTCATTTACAACATTAACAATGTCTACACTGTATTTCTCATTAATTTGATGTTATTTTAATGGACCAAAAATGAGCTTTTCTTTCAAAAACAAGGAAATGTCTAAGTGACCCCACATTTTTGAACGGTAGTGTGTATATATACACAGTGCCAGTCAAACTTTGGACACCTACTCATTCAAGGGTTTTTCTATTATTTTTACTGTTCTACATTGTAGAATAACAGTGAAGACATCAAAACTATGAAGTAACACTTATAGAATCATGTAGTAACCAAAAAAGTCTTTCTCAAAATATATTTTATATTTGAGATTCTTCAAAGTAGCCTTGGTGACAGCTTTGCACACTCTTGGCATTCTCTCAACCAGCTTCGTGAGGCAGTCACCTGGAATGGATTTCAATCAACAGGTGTGCCTTGTTAAAAGTTAATCTGTTGAATTTCTATCCTTCTTGATGAGTTTGAGCCAATCATTTGTGTTGTGACAAGGTAGGGGTGGTATACAGAAGATACCCCTATTTGGTAAAAGACAACAGCTCAAATAAGCGAAGAGAAATGACAGTCCGTCATTACTTTAAGACATGAAGGTCAGTCAATTTCTAGAACTTTGAAAGTTTCTTCAAGTGCAGTCGCAAAAACCATCAAGTGCTATGATGAAATTGGCTCTCATGAGGACTACCACAGGAAAGAAAGACCCAGAGTTACCCCTGTTGCAGAAGATAAGTACATTTTTTAAATGTAACCTTCATTTAACTAGGCAAGTCAGTTAAGAACAAATTCTTATTTCAATGACGGCCTACCGGGGAACAGTGGGTTAACTGCCTTCTTCAGGGGCAGAACAACAGATTTTTACCTTGTCAGCTCTGGGATTCGACCTATCGGTTACTGGCCCAACCACTAGGCTACTAGGCTTCCTGCCGCCCCCTCAGAAATCGGCAATGAACTGGTTGTGCCACCTTTAACTGCAATGACTCCAACCAAACACGTTCTGTAGTTGTTGATCAGTCTCTCACATTGCTGTGGAGGAATTTTGGCCCACTCTTCCATGCAGAACTGCTGTAATTCAACAACATTTGTGGGTTTTCAAGCATGAACTGCTTGTTTCAAGTCCTGCCACAACTCAATTGAGATTATGTCTGGACTTTGACTATGTCATTCCCAAACTTCAAATTTGTCGCTTTTTAGCCATTTTCATGTAGACTTGATTGTGCGTTTTGGATCATTATCTTGCTGCAAGACCCAGCTGTGCTTCAGCTTCAGCTCAGACAGATGGCCTGACATTCTCCTGTAGAATTATCTGATATAGAGCAGAATTCATTGTTCCTTCTAATAAGGAAAGTCATCCAGATACTGAGGCAGCAAAGCAACCCCAAACTACCACACTACCACCACCATGCTTGACCGTTGGTATGAGGTTCTTACTGTGGAATGCAGTGTTTGGTTTTCGCCAGGCATAATGTCGTCCAAAAAGTTATACTTTTTAATCATCTGTCCATAGAACATTCTTCCAAGAGTCTTGATGATCATCCAGGTGCTTCCAGGTTCTTTTTGGCAAACTTGAGGCCACTTTTTGGATGACATGGGTCCCATTATGCCTTTTTGACAGGGGGTGCATGATTTTTTTTGTCTGATTTAGATATGTTTCTGCTTATAATTTCCAACATTTTGGTAGGCTATTTGTTAGTCAACTTGTCGATAATTAGATACATGTATGTCACGGCCGTTAACAGAAGAGGACCAAGGTGCAGCGTGTTAAGCGTACATTTTCCTTTATTTATAAAATATTACGCCGAACAACAAAAATAAATACTACAAAAACAAACCGTGAAGCTGAAGGCTATGTGCCCTAAACAAAGTCAACTTCCCACAAAGACAGGTGGAAAAAAGYGCTACCTAAGTATGGTTCTCAATCAGTGACAACGATAGACAGCTGCCTCTGATTGAGAACCACACCCGGCCAAACACAAAGAAATACACAACATAGAATACCCACCCCAACTCACGCCCTGACCAAACCAAAATAGAGACATAAAAGGATCTCTAAGGTTAGGGCGTGACAATGTAGCTTCTCTTTCTCTTTTTTATTTATTTCACATTTGTTTAACCAGGTAGGCCAGTTGAGAACAAGTTTTTCATTTACAACTGCGGCCTGGCCAAGATAAAGCAAAGCAGTGCGACAAAAACAAAAACAGAGTTACACATAAACAAACGTACAGTCAATAATACAATAGAAAAATCTATGTACAGTGTGTGTAAATGTAGGGAGGTAAGGCAATAAATAGGCCATAGAGGCAAAATAATTACAATTTAACATTAACACTGGAGTGATAGATGTGCAGATGATGATGTGCAAGTAGAGATACTGGGGTGCAAAAGAGCAAGAGGATAAATAACAATATGGGGTTGAGGTAGTTGGGTGTGCTATTTACAGATTGGCTGTGTACAGGTACAGTAATCGGTAAGCTGCTCTGACAGCTGATGCTTAAAGTTAGTGAGGGAGATATAAGACTCCAGCTTCAGGGATTTTTGCAATTTGTTCCAGTCATTGGCAGCAGAGACCTGGAAGGAAAGGTGGCCAAAGGAAGTGTTGGCTTTGGGGATGACCAGTGAAATATACCTGCTGGAGCGCGTGCTACGGATGGGTGTTGCTATGGTGACCAGTGAGCTGAGATAAGGCGGGGCTTTACCGAGCAAAGACTTATAGATGACCTGGAGCCAGTGAGTTTGGCGACTAATATGTAGTGAGGGTCAGCCAACGAGAGCATACAGGTCGCAGTGGTGGGTAGTATATAGGGCTTTGTGATAGACGGCACTGTGATAGACTACATCCAGTTTGCTGAGTAGAGTGTTGGAGGCTATTTTGTAAATGACATCGCTAAAGTCAAGGATCGGTAGGATAGTCTGTTTTACGAGGGTATGTTTGGCAGCATGAGTGAAGGAGGCTTTATTGCGAAATAGGAAGCCGTTTCTAGATTACATTTTAGATTGGAGATGCTTAATGTGAGTCTGGAAGGAGAGTTTACAGTCTAACCAGACACCTAGGCATTTGTAGTTGTCAACATATTCTAAGTCAGAACCGTCCAGAGTAGTGATGCTAGTCAGGCAGGCGGGTGCGGGCAACAACTGGTTGAAGAGCATGCATTTAGTTTTACTAGCATTTAATAGCAGTTAGAGGCCACGGAAGGAGTGTTGTATGGCATTGAAGCTTTGAAGGTTTAACACGGTGTCCAAAGAAATGCCAGATGTATACAGAATGGCGTAATCTGCGTAGAGGTGGATCAGAGAATCCCCAACAGCAAGAGCAACTTCATTGATATATACAAAGAAGAGAGTCGGCCCTAGAAGACTAAATAAACCCTTTCTCAACAGAATAATGCAATAGATTGAATGCATCAATCTAGTTGGCATTGGTAAAGTTTTCATTGTCATCATTAGCTGAGCAAAGACGTTTCGGGACTGGGGAAAAAATACTATAAAGCAACAAAAAAAAACAGGAAAGATTTTCTGTGCAAAATGTCAAAATTACATGAGTTTGACCGGTTGTAAGGAAAAAGAAAGCTGTGAAAGTGACCCAACGTGTTTCTGATGAGATATCTGCAAGAAATTTTTATTCTGCAGGAGTTCTTATTCATGCAATGTGAGTTATAGACCTAGAGTCAGTTTCCAGATTTAAGTTTCTGTTTAACCCATCTAAACTACAGTTCCCTTGACATGCCATCGGCCTATTTGAAGTCCCGTCTTGTGACTGTCGAATTTGTATAGCGCCTCACAATCATCACACATAACATAGCCGGCACTGCTATCATCCTTTTATAGCATATTTTCCAAATATTGCTTTTCTTTCTCCCTTCTCTTTATTTTCAAATCTCATATCGCAGCCTTTGTCTTACTGAATTGAACTTTGACAATGGCCTTTTTTCCTCTGTGGATTGACATTAACTTTTTCTGCCCATTCCCAAAAGCATTGTTTGGCAATTGGCTGTGTAGTCTATTTGGTGCATGTACAGTTAAGCCCCAAAGCTTAGGSTTATGCACTAATACCAGATAGCCTAAAATAATGAAAGAAAAATCTTTAGTAGGTGTGTATGTTTGTGGCTCCAGCTCTGTGCTGTACTATGTTGTGCTGCTCCGCACGTGTGGCTGAGCTGAGATTTACATCACTACTAAGTCCCATAGGAATGCCCCAGGCCTGTGCTCATGGCTACTGAGGCTCAAACATGACTCAAACCAACACCAGGCCTCACATCTGAGCCACGAGCCAGGCTTAGACATACACTCATCCCTAGATATACCAGGCGGTGTCAGAGGAAAGCCCTAAACATTTTCAAAGACTCCAGCCACCCAAGTCATAGACTGTTCTCTCTGCTACCGCATGGCAAGCAGTACCAATGCACCAAGTCTGGAAGCTTGGCAACAGGACCCTGAACAGCTTCTACTGTACCCCCAAGCCATAAGACTGCTAAATAAGAAGTCCAGGTAGCTATTTGGTTAACTATTTAACTATACTGAACAAAAATATAAAACGCAATATGCAACAGTCAAAGATTTTACTGAGTTACAGTTCATATAAGGAAATCAATCACTTGCAATAAATACATTAGGCCCTAATCTATGGAATTCACATGCCTGGGAATACAGATATGCATCTGTTGGTCACAGATACCTTGAAAGAAAGGTAGGGCGTGGATCAGAAAACCAGTCAGTATCTGGTGTGACCACCATTTGCCTCATGCAGCACGACAGATCTCCTTCGCATAGAGTTGCTCAGGCTGTTGATTGTGGCCTGTGGAATGTTGGCGGGAACTGGAACACTCTGTCGTACATGTCGATCCAGAGCATCCCAAACATGCTCAATGGGTGACATGTCTGGTGAGTATGCAGGCCATGGAAGAACTGGGACATTTTCAGCTTCCAGGAACTGTGAACAGATCCTTGCGACATGGGGCCGTGCATTATCATGTTGAAACATGAGAAGATGGCGGTGGATAAATGGCACGACAATGGGCCTCAGGATCTTGTCACGGTATCTCTGTGCATTAAAATTGCCATTGATAAAATGCAATGGTTTTCATTGTCCGTAGCTTATGCCTGCCCATACCGTAACACCAACACCACCATGGGGCACTCGGTTAACAACGTTGACATAAAAAAAAAATGCTCACCCAGAAAACACCAAACACGTGGTCTGGGGTTGTGAGGCCGGTTGGATGTACTGCCAAATTCTCTAAAATGATGTTGGAGGTGGCTTATGGTAGAGAACTTAACATCCATTTCTCTGGCAACCGCTCTGGTAGACATTCCTGCAGTCAGCATGCCAACTGCATGCTCCTTCAAAACATGAGACATCTGTGGCATTGTGTTGTGTGACAAAACTGCACAGTTTGTTATCGTCCCCAGCACAAGGTGCACTTGTGTAATGATCATGATGTTTAATCAGCCACACCTGTCGGTTGGATGGATTATCTTTGCAAAGGAGAAATGCTCACTATCAGGGATGTAAACAAATGTGTGCACAACATTTTGGAGAAATAATATTTTTGTACATATGGGACATTTCTGTGATCTTTTTCAGCTCATTACATGTTGTGTTGATATTTTTGTTCAGTGTATCTGCATTGATCCTTTTTGCACTAACTTTTTTGACTCGTCACATACGCTGCTGTTAGTGTGCTCATCTCAGGCACATTATAATGAGGAATACATACTGTGATCCTGACATCAATTTATATCTGTCATTTTCTGAAAGCAACATACATTATGTAATGTTATTTTATGATATGTAATCCAGACTTTAGTGATGCAAGGTAGAACGTCAGTGTGAGGGTCTGTGCCAATGATGTATATTAACCCTGTATTGCTGATGCTATGTAATGACCAATGAAAGGCTTTGAAGCCAACTATTTTGGCACTCCATAGGAATAAATGGAATTCTACAGTATTTCAATTAAATGTTTCAAGGTCAAAATTACCTGTATTTCAGTATTTTGTTGATGTGAGGACAGTATATAGCCTCGCTACTGTTATTTTATTGTTGCTCCTTAATTATTTGTTATTTTTCTAATTTAAATTTTTAATAAAAAAAAAATTTTTTTATTTACTTATTTCTTCAGTTTATTTTAGTAAATACTTAACACTTTTTTTTCTTAACTGCATTGTTGTTTAAGGGCTTGTAAGTAAGCATGGCAAGCGGTACCAAACTAACACTAGAGAAATTGCTAACTAGAGTTAACGCAATGACTGGACATCTATGATATCTGCTAGCAGCAGATACTATAGACTTCCAGTCATTGTGCTAACGCTAGTTAGCATTGGCTCATGAAACTACCTCTAACTTCCTTCATACTGGACACAGAGACATGCAAATGGAATCCACGAGTTCATCTGACTCTGGGGAACTAGATAAAGGGCCTCATGGCCAAAATCCCGAGGTATCCCTTTAAGGTGTCTGTAATAGAATAATCGTGCAAAAACAAATGTACACAATAACAAATGCATTTCCATAGCTTCCAAAATATTTTTTACTATGGTGGGGAAGTGCCAAGATGGAGGCGCGGTGGCTTCAAAACAGTACCCCGTTAGTCATCTAGTGTATAAATAAATAATTGGTCCACTCTCAAGGTTACAATGAAACAGCAATTACCACATTATACGTTTCGGCTTATATGCCTTCATCAGTGCTGTACAAATTAATTAGGAGACACATACTTAAAGATGTTTTATTGTCACATACACGGGATAGGGGGCGGCATAGAGCAAGGCAGTTAACCCCCAACAACAACTGCTCCCCGGGGGCCAATGACGTCAATTAAAGCAGCCACCCGCACCTCTTGATTCAGAGGGGTTGGGGTAGAAGACACGTTTCGGTTGAACGCATTCAGATGTGCAACTGACTAGGTATACCCTTTCCCTAGGTGCAGTGAAATGTGTTGTTTTACAGGGTTAGCCATGGTAATACAGTGCCCCTGGAGCAAATTAGGGTTAAGTGCCTTGCTCAAGGGTACATCGACACCACTACGCCGCCTGCTAGGCTGCAACACACCTGGGATGTGTTCAGTTCGATTAAACGTTTGCTATGTTGCGTGGCGGTTGTATTGAATGACACGTTTCCCCAAACCGTTCTTGAAAGTTTGCTCCGTTTGGTTTGTGTGGCGGGGTCTGGCATGAAGCAATGGGTGATGTGAGTGACTGAATGCATAGATTCCGCATGTGTTTCTCTGCTTATTAATAAAAATGGGATTTCCGGCTTGATACTTGAATCAATAGGTTGCTACAACCTAGCCTATGAATGAAAGTTTACAATTTAGATACACACAGGTCGAGAGAAAAATATGAGGTGACAGACAGTGACACATGGGCAGACAGTGACACATGGGCAGACAGTGACACATTCACATCCTCCTTGCACAATCTTGCCTGCATCTAGCTTATCTACGGAGTAATCATTAGTTCAACAGTTGCAAACGAGAGTTTCTATTGGACAAATTCAGGTATTTTTATCCTTGTTTCATTTGCTTCCGTTTAAACGCTTTTCAACAGAATCGGTGGAATGAATACACCCCTGATCACGTATAAACACGGTTCACTTTCATAGCAACCACATTGTATTCCTTCTCGCCTCTATGCAGTCTCCTCCTCCTCACCTTTTCCCTTTGTCTGTGGTCTTCAATGCACAAGCTAAACCATGTCATAACCGCTACACACAGCCTACATCATTGTCCCCATATTAGCTAAAGTAACGTCCTAGTCAACATAGCTAATAGAACTAATACATTAGTAAACCTGCTACAATCATGCAGTAAAGTTAGTGTATAGTCAGTAAGCAGTTTAGCCTTGACTTGGATGAGTTCCAGTGTTGTATTGGATAGTCATTGCCAACTAGCTAACATAGCATCCCCCTGTTTGAGCCGGGTGTTTTAGTAGGCTAAACTAGCCAGCTGCATTTGCTAGCTAAGTAAGTGAAACTGAAATTGAAAAAATAAAAACTCTTGCTTCTCCTTTTATTTTTTATTTTTTAATAAATTCATTTGTTGAAAACTGTTCAACTATTGTCTTTCTCTTTCTTTGAGTCAACTACTCACCACATTTTATGATCAGCAGTGTAAGCTAGCTGTAGCTTATGTGTTCAGTACTAAATTCATTCTCTGATCCTTTGATTGGGTGGACAACATGTCAGTTCATGCTGCAAGAGCTCTGATAGGTTGGAGGATGTCCTCCGGAAGTTGTCATAATTACTGTGTAAGTCTATGGAAGGGGGTGAGAACCATGAGCCTCCTAGGTTTTGTATTGAAGTCAATGTATCAAGAGGAGGACGGAAGCTAGCTGTCCTCTGGCTACACCATGTTGCTACCCTACAGAGTGCTGTTGAGGCTACTGTAGATCTTCATTGCAAAACAGTGTGTTTTAATTAATTATTTGGTGACGTGAATAAAACTATACTAAATAAATCTAAAAAGGATCACTTTTTTAAATGTTTTTCACAAATTACATTTTTGTGAAATTCACTGAGGAGGAYGTTCCTCCCCTTCCGCTTCTGAGGAGCCTCCACTGATGTGGTTTGATGTGGCAGTTAGATGTTTGTCGCCCATGAGACACCATAGGAACAAAGCCAGTAATCACTTCTTCAAAATAGTCATAATGAATCTACAATAATCTAAGATAACTCAACTGTTTTATTCATGCAATTGGCATTGAGGAGAATAGCACCTCCGTCACCGGCTTCATCAATAAGTGCATRGACAACGACGTCCCCACAGTGATCGTACTTTTATTTWATTTTTATTTAATTTCACCTTTATTTAACCAGGTGMGCTAATTGAGAACAAGTTCTCATTTACAACTGTGCCCTGACCAAGATAAAGCAAAGCAGACACAAACAACAACACAGAGTTACACATGTGAATAAACAAACATAGTCAATAATACAATAGAAAAAGTCTATATACAGTGTGTGCAAATGAAGTAGGATAAGGAAGTAAGGCAATAAATAGGCCATAGTGGCGAAATAATTACAATATTGCAATTAAAAACTGGAGTGATAGATGTGCAGAAGATGAATGTGCAAGTATATGGTTACTCGGGTACAAAGGAGCAAAATAAATAAATAACAGTATGGGGATGAAAT
Source organism: Salvelinus sp. IW2-2015 (assembly GCF_002910315.2). NCBI lineage: Eukaryota > Metazoa > Chordata > Actinopteri > Salmoniformes > Salmonidae > Salvelinus > Salvelinus sp. IW2-2015. The sequence goes on from NC_036851.1 coordinate 19,376,308, forward strand.
AGTTGGATGGGCTATGTACAGGTGCAGTGATCTGTGAGCTGCTCTGACAGCTGGTGCTTAAAGTTAGTGAGGGAGATATGAGTCTCCGGCTTCAGTGATTTTTGCAATTCATTCCAGTCATTGGCAGCAGAGAACTGGAAGGAAAGGCGGAACACACACACACCACACACACATTGTTCTCCCTCACAAATAATTATAATGTACAGCATCTGGGTCAATAAATGACTTGATCATACTGACATTGGGAACTTATATTGGAAATGTACCTTAAAGGTTATTATTTAAGGTTATTGGTTCCTCCAAAGGAGGAATTGGCTTTGGGGGTGACCAGTGAAATATACCTGCTGGAGCGTGTGCTACGGGTGGGTGCTGCTATGGTGACCAGTGAGCTGAGATAAGGCGGGGCTTTACCTAGCAAAGACTTATAGATGACCTGGAGCCAGTGGGTTTGGTGACGAATTTGAAGCGAGGGCCAGCCAACGAGAGCATACAGGTCGCAGTGGTGGGTAGTGTATGGGGCTTTGGTGACAAAACGGATGGCACTGTGATAGACTGCATCCGATTTGCTATGAGTAGAGTGTTGGAGGCTATGTAAATGACATCGCCGAAGTCAAGGATCGGTAGGATAGTCTGTTTTACGAGGGTATGTTTGGCAGCATGAGTGAAGGATGCTTTGTTGTGAAATACGGAGCCGTTTCTAGATTTAATTTTGGATTGGAGATGCTTAATGTGAGTCTGGAAGGAGAGTTTACAGTCTAACCAGACACCTAGGTATTTGTAGTTGTCAACATATTCTAAGTCAGAACCGTCCAGAGTAGTGATGCTGGACGGGCGGGCAGGTGCGGCAGCGATCGGTTGAAGAGCATGCATTTAGTTTTACTTGCATTTAAGGCAGTTGGAGGCCACGGAAGTAGATTGTATGGTATTGAAGCTCGTCTGGAGGTTAGTTAACACAGTGTCCATAGAAGGGCCAGAAGTATACAGAATGGTGTCGTCTGCGTAAGAGGTGGATCAGAGAATCACCAGCAAGAGCGACATCATTGATATAATACAGAGAAAAGAGTCGGCCTCAGAATTGAACCCTGTGCACCCCCATAGAGACTCCAGAGGTGCGGACATCAGGCCCTCTGATTTGACACACTGAACTCTTCTGAGAAGTAGTTGTTGAACCAGGCGAGGCTGTCATTTGACAAACCAAGGCTGTTGAGTCTGCCGATAAAAATGTGGTGATTGACAGAGTCGAAGCCTTGGCCAGGTCGATGAATACAGCTGCACAGTATTGTCTCTTATCGATGGCGGTTATGATATCATTTAGGACCTTGAGCGTGCCTGAGGTGCACCCATGACAGCTCTGAAACCAGATTGCATAGCGGAGAAGGTACGGTGGGATTCGAAATGGTCGGTGATCTGTTTGTTAACTTGGCTTTCGAAGACCTTAGAAAGGCAGGGTAGGATAGATATAGGTCTGTAGCAGTTTGGGTCTAGAGTGTCTCCCCCTTTGAAGAGGGGGATGACCGCGGCAGCTTTGCAATCTTTGGGGTTCTCAGACGATACGAAAGAGAAGAGGCTAGTGATAGGGGTTGCAACAATTTCGGCGGATAATGTTAGAAAGAGATGGTCCAGATTGTCTAGCCCGGCTGATTTGTATGGGTCCAGATTTTGAAGCTCTTTCAGAACATCAGCTATCTGGATTTGGGTGAAGGAGAAATGTGGGATGCTTGGATAAGTTGCTGTGGGGGGTGCAGGGCTGTTGYCCTGGGTAGGGGTAGCCAGGTGGAAAGCATGTCCAGCCATAGAGCAATGCTTATTGAAATTGTCAATTATCGTGGATTTATCGGTGGTGACAGTGTTTCCTAGCCTCAGTGAAGTGGGCAGCTGGGAGGAGGTGCTCTTATTCTCCATGGACTTTACAGTGTCCCAGAACTTTTTGGAGTTTGTGCTTCAGGATACAAATTTCTGTTTGAAAAAGCTAGCCTTTGCTTTCCTAACTGCCTGTGTATATTGGTTCCTAACTTCCCTGAAAAGTTGCATATCGCGGGGGCTATTCGATGCTAATGCAGTACGCCACAGGATGTGTTTGTACTGGTCAAGGGCAGTTAAGTCTGGAGTGAACCAAGGGCTTATCTCCTCCTGGTTCTACATTTTTGAATGGGGCAAGCCTATTTAAGATGGTGAGGAAAGCACTTTTAAAGAATAACCAGTCATAACGAGAGTTATCAAACGGTTATCAAACGGTTATCAAATGGTTATCAAACGTTACGCCAGGGTAAGCCTACATGAAACACATACCTTATTAAGTGTTTCTAAAATCCCCAATGGGAAAAATTATTGGAACCCTTTCCCTGTTTGACCTCTAGGTTTTATGGGTATTACGACTTATACTGTGGTACTCTATTGCCTTCAGTTGCTCTTTAAAGGGCAACGGCTACGCTGAAGCGTTCCTCAACCCACAACTAAACCCCTCCCAGTTTTTGAAAAGGTCATTCAAAACAGCATTGTTTCCGTTTAATTGAACATTGCACACCGTTTTTTTGTACTGAACGGGTTAGTTAGTTACTGCCGAATTGGGAATCATCAGGTGCCGGTTTTTCTAAACTTTTTTTGAGGGGGGGGGGGGATCAGAATGATTCTCTAATTCTACAATTTTTGTTATCCAGGATCAGATAGATCTGGCTGTTTTTGAGACGGTTTTTTCAAAAATAATCAGATAGGATCATTCTGATCCAGATACCACAATATCAAGATCACTGAATCCAGATTTTCAGTGGTTTGGATAAGTATCTATATTGCCATCCACTGTACTTGGTGAGTTATGTTAGCATTTTGTTTAGCCAAAATGACAGCCAAAATGTTCACATTTGTATCTGGATCAGAATGATCCGGATTCTGTAATACTCTTTGTTGCTAACCAGGATCAAATCAATCTGGCTGTTTTTGAGATGGTTTTTCAGAAAATAATCAGATAGGATCATTCTGATCCAGATACCACAATATCAAGATCACAGAATCTGGATTTTTTGCTTTGAACAGGCTTACACCTTGCCATCTACTAGACAGATTGTGGTACTACTTCTACACACTCATAGGCAAACACATAAAGTAAACTACTTGAATAAAGGTAACTTGATAAAAAATAATATAGCTTGCATATCACTTAGAATTGTAATGAACACGATGGGAGACATAGAACTGGTTTCAAGCGCAGGGCGCAGCAGGTGTTTATTATTAAAAGACCACAGGAGGAGGCAGGTAGCTGGGTCCAGGGGCAGGCAGAAGGTCATACACAGGGGATTCAAAATGACAACAGTACAGGCAGGGAAAAGGCTAGTAAAGTCATTCGGGAGATCAGGCAATAGGTTGATAACAGGAAATCCGATAGGCTAAAGTACAGGCATGGAGCAGGGAATAGGCAAAAGGCATTAGTGAGGCAGGCAAAAACTATCATACACGGGAGGATTAAATTACCAGAAAAACAGCACTCCGAATAGACGTGTGTCACAAAACAAACAATACCTCACAATGATGGGGTGCAAAGAACTAAACTAAATAGTGTGTGATAATGACATACATGTGTCTGAACAGGTGATCAGAGTTCAGGTGATTGGGATCTGGAGAGTGAGCTGCGTTCAGGGGATCTATGTGTTTGAGAGTGTGAGCTGGAAAGTGGGCTGGAAAGTGAGCTGCGTTCAGGGGATCTACGTGTTTGAGAGTGTGAGTTGGAAGCAGACGTTACAAGCATTAAGTAGATGCATTTGTTTAACACTTCTCAATAGAACAACTAACCACATACCTACTGCAGTCAATTTAACATATTTAACCTTTGATTTTCAGATCTAACAAAGTTTTTTAAAACTTTCTCACCTTAGTTACATTTAAATGTTGTGGTTGTAATGCCTTTCACCTTTCTAAATCCACCCTGAATCCACCCTTCCACTGGCATCAAGAAAAAGCTCAATACAATCCTGATTAAAGGTCAGATTGGATTACTAAATCCTTATCCCTATTCGGAGGATCAGAATCTGTTTTCAGTTTTGAAAAACCCAGTGCTATCATTTAATCCTATCCGATTGCCGAAATCCAATAAGACAACTTTTGAAAAACTGGGCCCAGGGCATATACTGTATACAGGAAATATGTAGAAGAATAAAAACAAATGGACAGATATCATTGAGAAGAGACCTTTGTTTCCCTATTCGCCGGTATCTATTTAACCAGTTGCTTGCACCTCTTACGAACAACAGGTGTGTCTTCTCCTAATGAATTTGTACAGCATTGATGAAGGCATTTGTTTATCACTTTTTATCACTTTGCACTAACATCTTTTCTTATTCTTTCGAGCATGGATGAAATGATGTTGGCTTCCRTGGTTTTTCCTTTTCATGGTTTGAGTGAAAGTACCTACATATTTCTGCAAGCTCTTAGACTGCCATCTACAGGTGGTATGTAAAAACAGAATTACCAGGCTTTGGACAGCTACTTTGCTTAAAACACATATTTACAGACATTTAATTGTATGTAAATGTATGCTGTTAAATACTACACAATTAAAACCATCTGGAGAATATTCAATTTGTTCTGTTTAAATCCATGCAATATTACGCTTCTCTGTAATTTATTATATTAAATTATCTTTTCTCTCTCAATTGGTGTCAATATTGCAGAGTCGGCACTCTGCCAGTGCAATCTGCTCTGACAAGACAAACAGAGGAAAAACCCCAGGGAAATAGATTGCAGTCTTTTCTCCATGACTCATACATAGGCTAGTACCACTAGAGTGTTGTTGTTGTTGACTTGGAACGTGTGCATGTGTGACAGGCCGTTCTGTGGTGAGTCAACTGGTGAGCCCTTACACACTACTCCACACACTACTCTATAGTGGCAGAGCCCAATGTATTATTACACATGACTCACAGGGCTCATGATTCAGAAGCATTGTAACACTGTGTCACAAAGTGTTCCCTGCCAAGGCAGTGGCTACTGGGCTGGAGGGATGTGGGTCATGTTGATGGAAAGCAGCAATCCAACAGATGCTGGACATCAAGCCTGATAGGTTGTTGTTAATGGGTCATAATGGGGCTGCTTTCAGGGCGTTGGTGGGATCTGTCATGGATACTGTGTTTCATTTAGAGCAGGTCATTTTATACCATGCAAAATGATTGAAAAACGTACAGTTTAAGTGCGGAGAGAGGTCGATGGAGAGGGTGAAAGAGTGAGATGGACAGACTAGTCTTCATTCTGCCGTATCAGTGCTCCCCCACCGCAGGCAGAGAGAACTGTAGTGTATATATATTATTGTATAGTAGTTAAACCTTACAAATGAATACTCACTCTGTGGAGCTGTCACATCTGGGAAATGCTTCATGGATGGTAGCCGCTGTGTGTTGTGAGAGCAAAATTGCAAGATTATGTTATACTGTATTTGCATCAAATTGTTGTTTTATGCAACAGAATAAGGGTTGTTAGAACACTCATCTGTGTGTGTTCTACTGAGGATGGGCCTCTAGGAGATTTAACACTGACAGAAGATTTACGATGTCTTTGGGTGATAAACCTAAAGAGACCGCATTCCATAGCATGAGTTAATGTTTCCGTTCTATAAGGTACCAGGGAGAGATGACTCTGGGACCAGACCCTGGTCTCTACACAATGAGAACAGTTTTTTACAGCAGATACTGTTTGCTGTGAATTATAAGTACCTTTCATACAAATCTTAACCTTGTGACCCATTCCATACATCTGTTGTTTGTCATGAAGACTGAAGGGATTGTATCTTTGCTATAAAAGGCCATGGTATATTTTGTCGTTGAGCTCTCAACGAATCAACTAGGGGGGGGGGGGTTCATTGACAAGCTCCATTACTGCAGTAATTAAATAATAAAGTTGGATTGTTTTGAAGAAATGTAAAAGTCTCTCCTTTTGATTGCAATAATTCCACGACAGTGTACAATACTTAAGTGCAAAACTTATAATATTTTTCACAGATAAGAGACCACATAGAAATGTGATGCAGCACATCAGTGAGAAGTGACACACACAGGAGAAACACCTAACAGCTCAGAGATAGTCCACAGTAGGTTGTGGTGCATCCCAAAAGCATACTGAATGATATTGGAATGATGAAATTGCGGTTGTGGTGTCAAGACGTCATGGTTTCCCCTGTGCTATCTCTCCATCACAGAGTGAGTGTATTCTGAATACACTGGGTTTGTCATACATGCACACATACACACACGCACCAATATTACACTCACAAAAGTTCCAAAATGTCACGCTCTGACCTTAGATATCTCTGTTTTCTTTATATTTTGGTTAGGTCAGGGTGTGACGAGGGTGGGTATGCTAGTTTTTGTATTGTCTAGGGTTTTTGTATGTCTAGGGGTTTTGTAGGTCTAGGTATTTGTGTGTCTATGGTGGCCTGATATGGTTCCCAATCAGAGGCAGCTGTTTATCGTTGTCTCTGATTGGGGATCATATTTAGGTAGCCATTTTCCKTTTTGTGTTCGTGGGTTCTTGTTCTATGTTTAGTTGCCTGTCTGCACTATTCATATTAGCTTCACGGTTCGTTTTGTTGTTTTGTTAGTTTGTTCAGTGTTCATTCTTTAATAAATATAGAATGTACGCATACAACGCTGCGTCTTGGTRCGATTCATACGACGAACGTGACACAAAATAATAAAGACATATCAAATGTCATATTGTGTATATATACAGTGTTGTAATGATGTGCAAATAGTTAAAGTACAAAAGGGAAAATAAATAAAKGTAAATATAAGCTGTATTTACAATGGTGTTTGTTCTTAATTGGCTGCCATTTTCTTGTGGCAACAGGTCACACATCTTGCTGCTATGATTGCACACTGTGGTATTTCACCCAATAGARATGGAAGTTTATCAAAATTGGATTTGTTTTCAAATTATTTTGGGGTCTGTGTAATCTAAGGGAAATATGTGTCTCCAAATGGTCATACATTTGGCAGGAGGTTAGGAAGTGCAGCTCAGTTTCCACCTCATTCTGGGGGCAGTGTGCACATAAGACCCTCACAAACTTCTACAGATGCACAATTGAGAGCATCCTGACGGGCTGTATCACCGCCTGGTACAGCAGTGATTCCTGCACCGTCCGCAACTACAGGAATCTCCAGAGGGTGGTGCAGTCAGCCCAACGCATCAATGGGGGCATACTGCCTGCCCTCCAGGATATCTACAGCACCCAGTGTCACAAGACGACCAAGAAGATCAGCAAGGACCTCCGCCACCCAAGCCACGACCTGTTCACCCCACTAGAAGGCGGAGCCAGTACAGGTGCATCAAAGCTGGGACCGAGAGACTGAAAAACAGTTTTTATCTCCAGGCCATCAGACTGTTAAATAGTCACCTACAGCCTTGCTCCGCCCAGTACCCTGCCCTGAACTTTAGTCACTGTTTCTAGCCGGCTACCACCTGGTTAGTCGACCCTGCACCTTAGAGATGTACTGTAGATAGTAATTGAACACTGGTCACTTTAATAATGTTTACATACTGTTTTACCCACTTTATATGTATATACTGTATTCTAGTCAAGGCTCATCCTATATAACTACTGCTGTACACCTTTTCTATTCATATTTAGTCTATACACACTATCATAAGCATTTTCCTACACCCACAATAACAAATGCAAAATATGTGTACGCAACCAATAATATTTGTGACCGACCGCCTTGATTCGGTRTTATGTAGCAAAATTTGAAATAGTGTTTTTTACATTGGATAAAAGCAGAGAAACAGAGCTACAAAATGCCATATCATACACTGCATTTGAGGAACAATGGGAAAGTAATTCTGCTTTGAAAGTTGATAAACTTGTTACCTCACTTTTGAGAAAATGGCCTTTGAATGTTCGCTAGATAACTAGCTAAACAATGGACCATAATCCCAACTCATGATGTTACAACCCTGCATGAATCTGCAGGTAGCTAACCAACCGAGTCCAATGTTAGCTAGCTAACATTAAGCTATATCTAGCCAAGCAAATGGCTCTGAGATACGAATAATAAGATCATACACATAACGTTAGCTAGTGAGCCAGCCAGCTAACGTTAGCTAGCTAACAGTACACTTTAACTTGAAATGAAACCACTTTCTGTAGCTAGACTATCATGGATGGACGCTTCTCCTGTCATGGATGCCATGGTTGCCCTTAGTTTGAAGATGTAATCCAGAGATGTGTTTTCTCCATCTCCTTAGATATATACATGTATTCCACTGATTTCAAAACTCGGTCCTCCAGAAAGTGGAGAGGAACACTTGTAGTTTTACTACGCAATACATAATTTTTTTTAAAGCCGCGTTAGACAGGATTACCTACACATACTGACCAGCTCAAATAGACAGAAGCGTACTATATGGCAGACCAATCCAAACTCATCTTTCGGCATGTCCAGCCCACTCATTATCTCAGCCAATCATYGCTAACAGGAAGGTTGCTCACTTTTTCTGTATCTAAATCAACTAGGTTCGTATTTTAGCAATTTTATTAGTATTTACAGATGGCATACAAGTTTGTTATTAAGGCACATGAAAGTTCACATGTTCGAGAAGGCATTTCATGCCAAAAAACGCATTTTGATTTTTTTTTWAAGTTTACGTTCAAACAGCTCTCCTGTGAAGTAGTGACCTTCGACATGCGCCTAGTTTCCTGAAATGGGTCACATTTGATGTGAAACAATGTCATGTCACTCTTTAACCCGTCTCACCCTATGGTCTTCTGTGTGTTTCAGCTGGGGGACCCAGGGGGACTTCACCACCACACACCCCCTGCCTGCTGTCAAGGTGAAGTTGTTCACTGAGAGCACAGGAGTCCTGGCCCTGGAGGACAAAGAGCTTGGCAGGGTAAGAGCCTACAGAACTGGAGCCAGACATAGGCACAGTTAGCAACGAACTTGCTTTTCAGATTTCAAAATGGTTGCCATTGATGTGAATAGGGAGTATACATTGTTACGATCTATTACATACATTATACAAATACATATACATTGATACAACCTTACGTGGCTGTGTGTTTTATGTATGACTTGACTATAATAGATATGTGTCTTTGTGCTTCCAGGTGGTACTCCATCCGACCCCTAACAGTCCCAAACAGTCAGAACTACACAAGATGTCCGTGTCCAAAGGCTGCCCTGACAGTGACCTGAAGATCAAACTGGCCATCCGCATGGACAAGCCACAAAACATGAAGCACTGTGGGTAAGCTACATTGCGCTGAAACTCTAGATCAAATCATATCTTTCTCAGATGCAGTGATATGCTGCCATCTAGTGGGCCGACCATTAGTGCATAACACACACTTCCAGACGGCCGATCGACTGTTACCAAAGCAGGCAACCTTTATCTTTATCTTTAACCTTAAACATTAAATCTATTATCTTCAACATACATTGAACATTACTATGTAATTGGCACTGTGACATCTGACATTTTAAAATTTTCTCAAATATTGTTGTACTGCATTTATCAAGCTTACATAATGTTTGCTAAATAACAAAAGGTAGTCTTCTTCTTCAGTATTTCACCGCTTTGTTGGTGCCATTGCCTGGGATCAGTCATTAACAAAGTGCTCATAGCCTCACACTAATATGTAAGACATGACCATGTTAAAGAGCACATTGAATAAGAGTAAGAATTCTGACTGTCATGAATGGATATCAAGTAAAAGGTATTGACATTCTCCTCACCCCAGATCAAATAGCAAATAATGATTGTGATTAAGCCAGTGGGGCGGCAGGTAGCCTAGTGGTTAGAGTGTGGGGCCCTGTAACTGAAAGGTTGCTGGATCAAATCCCCGAGCTGACAAGGTAAAAATCTGTCGTTCTGCTCCTGAACAAGGCAGTTAACCCACTGTTCCTAGGCCGTCATTGTAAATAAGAATTTGTTCTTAACTGACTTGCCTAGTTAAATATATWTTTTTWAATAATGGCTATTGATGTAAGTGATGTGACAGCACCAACTCAGAGACATAAGGAAACGTTAACGTCAAACTTCCTCCCTCCTCCGATCTCCTCCACTGTGTGTGTGTGTCCTGCTCTATGGGGGAAGCCCAGTGTCTGGGCTTTAAGGAGCGCCGCCTGTCCCCCTCGTTCACTCTCCTCCATATGCTTCCTGTACAGGGCCTGTGAGGTCTGATGTGATGCTGGGGTGGCCCTGCAGTAGCCTGTGTTTGGGTCTTATGCTTCCTGTACCTGCCTCTGCCTGTACCAGCCTCAGCCCCCTTTCCCACTGCTCCTTTGGCACTAGTTTATTCAGAGAGAGAAGCCCTGATGTCCCTAAACTAACCAGAGGGATACACCGACAGAGGCAGGCAAGCCAGGGTACCCCTAGCCCGGCCAGGGGGAGGAGCGGACAGAGGCAGTCAGAGCTGGGGTCCTCACCCTCAGATGTTCATTTCTTCTTCATGCTCTGATTGGTCATTCTAGCTCTAAACCCTTTTCACAGTAAAAGGTAGCAGTAACAACTTTCTACCATAAGAGGTCAGCAGAGACCTTGTACTGTAACACATGCTTCTCTGCTATTGTTCGCCAATTGCCATTCACTCAAGGTGTTGTATATATTGCTCATTATAACGTAAAAGGAAAAATGTATATGCTTTTTCAGCATGCCACCTCTCTATGAAATAATGATGCAACGCAAGGTTTAATATTGTAAAGCAGCCTCTGTAGAAAGGCCATCCACCATAGACTACACAACTTGTTACTAAACCATTGCTTTGTTTACTTAGGTACCTATGGGCTATTGGTAAAAATGTGTGGAAGAGATGGAAGAAGAGATTCTATGTCTTGGTGCAGGTAAGAACAAAAGACCACTAAAGAAACCATGGTCAGCACTAATCCAATAAGTAAGATGTTATGTTTTTGATCTGTCATGCTTTGGTACGTGCCTTCCTCTAGTTGACTGGGGTGCTGAAGGTTTAAGCCAATTCTTGTCAGGAGCTTGTGTAGCTGTAGCAGCCATTTTCTGTCTGGCCTCATTTGGAGAAGCACACTTTCTCCTCTGTGTTTGGGAGGATATGTCTCAGAGCGAGGAGTTGACAGGCGATTGACAAACCAGAGTGTACGCTGGCTGGCCTAGCACTCGCAGCTACAAGAGCCCACGGAATGCTCGTCTCGCTCGCTCCCAGCTGTACATACAGTGTGTGTGTATGTGTGTGTGTGTGTTGTGGTGTGTGTGTGTGTGTGTGTGTGTGTGTGTGTGTGTTGTGTGTGTGTGTGTGTGTGTTGTGTGTGTGTGTGTGTGTGTGTGTGTGTGTGTGTGTGTGTCTGTGCCAAGTCTGTTTCTCAGAGAGACCGATAGCTTTTATGTTTGTGTATAATTTCATTTGTAAATCTTTTACTTTTCTTGTCTCTTCTGTTTTGGTTTATGTTTAAGTCGCGTGTAAGTATTCAAAGATCTTCAATACTCTATTGGTGTTTATGATGGACTCAAATGTTATTGTTCTTCAGAATTGGCAAAATGATTTATATTTTCAAAGTGAAGGGCAAATACGTTTAGTTCGCTTTACCATCATATAGTATGTCCCCTTTGTTCTTTGTGTTGCCTGAAAATACAAATTCAGCAGTGAAGTAGTTACAAAACTGTACGTGTGATTCATAGCCTATGAAAAGACAACAGTGTGCAACTTCAGCTGGTTGAGGAGATATGTCCATAGAAATGTTTAGAATTTATTTCTGAGTTTGTTGTGAGTTAGCTGTGTTAACTACTGTGGATGTGATCACCAACAGCACTCTGTGATGTTCAACCCTCCTTCTCTGAAATAACAAAACGCAAACTCACATGCGCTGTATGCCGAATGTGGCACACACACACACACACACACACACACCACACACACCACACACACACACACACACACACACACACACACACACACTTTCTGAATTTAATTTGACTGACATTTGTCATGATACTCATAAATAGCACAGTTTACACTGGGGGGTATTTATTTCAGTGTCAGAAGATTCGTTTCCTGTTGAATTATTCATGAGTTGTTAATTACATGGAGTGAGTAGATCATTTACAGTGCTAGGTGATGGACGCTGGCACCACCCATGGCAGCGACACACCAACAACACGTCAGGTACACGTAAACAGAATTCTACAGGTGTAAAGCTGTCATTACACACCCTGTAAACACGTTACGTGTGCCAGAGAAAAAAAGAACGAGTCAGGGGTTGAACATCCCATGAGATGGCTATCGTGACGGCTCATGCCATGTAACCCTCTCACTATTCCTGTGTGATAAAGTAAGTCCCCTTTCTCTGTTCATACCCAGTGAAAGTGGAAAGCGTCAGTATCAAAGGCATCAGCCTCAGCTGAACCGAGCGAGTCCCATCACGAGAGGCGAAAATGCCACTCTAAACCTGTGAAACTATGTTTTGTCTTAATTGAGTCGAGGGATCACAATTAAGCGGCTTGCTCCCCAAACCAAGCTCTCGCCAGACCCCTCCTACCCCCACCCCGCTCAGATAGAGTTCATCCTGCCTGTAGTGGTATCTGGCTAGTTGAATGCCCTGACAGGTCACTGCTCAACAGAACAGATTGGAGCCACAAACCACATGTTTATGATGCAAAGTGAAGTGTAATTATTCAGCAGTCTGGAGGCTGTCCTCGAAGACAGACAGAAGCAGCCACCCTACCACACTATCCTTCTTTTTCTCTCCCCCTTCTCTCACTCACTCCTTTCTATTTTCTTCTCTGTTCACTCACTCTCTTTGTTCTCTCTCTCTCTGATGATATGTGCTGGCTTTGGAGTGAAATGTTAAGCATTTCCGTATGACAACTGGGGGGGCTATSATGGTCAAGAGTTTCCTCAGTGACATACTGGCAAACAACCACATTGATCGCTGGCCTGTTCTCCAGCCCCACCCCACCCCCATCACACAATCCAATTTATAAACTCAACCAGTGGTGTAAAAATTACCCAATTGTCATACTTGAGTAAAAATAAAGATACCTTAATTAATAGAAAATAAATCAGTAAAAGTGAACGTCACTCAGTAAAATCCTACTTGAGTAAAAGTCTAAAAGTATTTGGTTATAAATATACATCATTATCAAAAGTAAATGTAATTTCTAAAATATACTTAAGTAGCAAAAGCAAAAGTGAAAGTATAAATAATTTCAAATTCCTTATTAAGCCAACRATGTTTAGTTATTTTACGGATAACCAGGGACACGCTCCAACACTCAGACATAATTTACAAACAAAGCATGTGTTTAGTGAGTCCGCCAGATCAGAGGCAGTAGGGATAACCAGGGATGTTATCTTGATAAGGGTGTGAATTAGACCATATTCCTGTCCTGCTAAGCATTCAAAATGTGCTTTTGGGTGTCAGGGAAAATGTATGGAGTAAAAAGTACATCATTTTCTTTAGGAATGTACTGAAGTAAAAGTAAAAGTTGTCAAAAATATAAATAGTAAAGTAATGTACAGATACCCKYAAAAACTACTCAAGTAGTACTTGAATGTATTTTTACTTAAGTACTTTACACCACTGCTCTCAACAATAACAAGGTTATTTAAAAGAGCAAAGCATGTAGGGTAATCAGGGAGCGAAGTCATTTAGAATCCTTTAACCATCAGTTTGACAGCAGGTCAGCCAGCCTTAAGGCCCATAGAGTCTTGCTCTGTCTCTGTCTGTGTGTTTGTCTCGCCTGGCCCTGACAGGTCCAAACTTTAGCAGGCAGAGGAATGTGAGGCTGAAGTGGGTTGAGAGAGAGGCAGGCGAGGGAGTGGGAAGGAGATGGGGAGTTCTGATGTGCCCCAGGGACGTCCCGAAGGCAAGGGGGCACCGTGGAGCTGGGTAGTGGCACCGGCGGCCCAGCAAGTTCCACCCGGGGCCTCATCAGAGCCCTGACAGTGAATCTCTGTTGTCACACAGAGGCAGGCTGCAGCCAGTGAGAGCTGCCACTTGCAGCAGAGGTGACAATAGCGTGGTACTGGCTGAGATCCTTGGGTTGCCTTGACATGACTGGCACCTAGCAGTCGGGCTCCTATCTCTTGTGACAGGGTGTCACTACCACACTCGTCTGTCCTCACTGAGTGACAGAGTCAGGGCCACAACCCCGCCCTGGCAACGGCGCCGGCAACAGCACCCTGCCTGCCCACCCTTGCTCTCTGATTCTCTCCCACCTCTCTCTCTCTCTCTCGCTCTCTCTCTCTCTCTCTCTATCTCTCTCAATCTCTCTCTCTGTGTGTCTGTCCTTGTCAGTAGCAGAATAAGCCTGCTTATCACTGTATCAGTCCTGGATAGATACACACTCACACTCAAGCACACACATACTCTCTCTCATCAACATAAGTTACTTTTACCAGCTCCCCCTCTCCCCTGGATCGGCCACTTCATTCATCTAATTATAATGTGATTATCCCAGTATACTCACACACACTCACACACACATTACTGACTAGAGGTTCAAGAGTGGGCAACACAGCTGTCATTTCCATTCTCTCACTATTGCACACACACGCACGCACGCACGCACGCACGCACGCACGCACACACACACACACACACACACACACACACACACAGAGATTTTCCCATATGCCTATCTTGACCAGCATCTGGTCACCATCTATGCCTGGTGATTGGCTCATTAACCCTTGTGTGACCATCTCTCCCGGTTGGTTATCACAAACAAGGTGTCCAAGGCCTGGGTTAGGGAACATGACGTTATATTTGAGATCAAGGTTACAGTGGTAAGTAGAACTGATAAGATGTAATGCTTTCTTTCAGTCTGTTATTTACCTGGTATACTAAAATGGTAGTTACATAGTAATTACTAGGCAGTTTACCAATGTTATGTCATTTTCGTCTGTAAGTCCTAGTACCCGTATTACTATGCGTTACCTTGAGAAATACCAGGTAAATAGCAGCTGGAATAGCACCATGAGATAACGTGTACAGTAAATAATTAGTAGCCCTCTGTTCCTTCCCCTGTGATGCAGGTGAGCCAGTACACCTTTGCCATGTGCAGCTACAGAGAGAAGAAAGCAGAGCCTGTGGAGCTGCTCCAACTGGACGGCTACACTGTAGACATACACCACCCTCAGCCAGGTACAAATAATACACCACACCACACACACCGACCCATCAGTCCAGATACAGTAATACAAACACCACACAACACCGACCCTCAGCCAGTACAATAATACACCACACACACACACCGACCCTCAGCGCAGGTACATAATTACACACACACGACACCCTCAGCCAGATACAGTAACATACCACAAACACACACCGACCCTCACCAGGTACAGTAATACACCACACACACACCGACCCTCAGCCAGGTACAGTAAACACCACACACACCACCGACCCTCAGCAAGGTACAGTAACACACCACACACACACCGACCCTCAGAGATACAGTAACATACCACCACACAACACCCACCTCAGCCAGGTACAGTAACACACCACACACACACCCGACCCTCAGCCAGGTACAGTAATACACCGCACACACACCGACCCTCAGCCAAACAGTAACATACCACACACACCGACCCTCAGCCAGTACAGTAATACACCACACACACACACACACCGACCCTCAGCCAGGTACAGTAACACACCACACACACACACACACCGACCCTCAGCCAGGTACACTGATACACCACACCACACACAGCGACCCTCATCCAGGTACAGTAATACACACACACACACAACACACCAACCCTCAGCCAGGTACAGTAACACCACACACACACACACACACACACACACCACACCGACCCCTAGCCAGGTACAGTAACACAGCACACACACACACACACCGACCCGCAGCCAGGTACAGTAACACACCACACACACACCAACCCTCAGCCAGGTACAGTATCACAACAACACACACACACACACACACACCGACCCTCAGCCAGATACAGTAACATACCCACACACACACCGACCCTCAGCCAGGTACAGTAATACACCACACACACACCGACCCTCAGCCAGATACAGATACATACCACACACACACCGACCCTCAGCCATACAGTAATACACCACACACAGTCACACACACCGACCATCAGCCAGGTACAGTAACACACACACACACACCGACCCTCAGCCAGGTACAGTAACACACATACACACACATCACCGACCTCAGCACGGTACAGTAACACACCACACACACACCGACCCTCAGCCAGGTACAGTAACACACCACACAACACACCAACCGCCTCAGCCAGGTACAGTACACACCCACCACACACACCGACCCTTAGCCAGGACAGTAATACACCACACACCGCACCACCGACCCTCAGCTAGGTACAGTATTCACACCACACACACACACACACACACACACAACACACACACACACAACACACCACACAACACACACACACAACACACACACACACACCACACACACACACACACACACACACACACTGACCCCAGCCAGAACAGTAACACACCACCACACCACACCGACGCCTACAGCCAGGTACAAACAACCACCAACACACACCACCCTCAGCCAGGTACAGTAACACACCACACACACACCTGACCCTCAGCCAGGTACAGTAACACACCACACAACACACCGACCCTCAGCCAGGTACAGTTATCACACACACACACACACACACACCGGACCCTCAGCCAGGTACAGTAATAACACCACACACACACCGACCCTCAGCCAGGTACAGTAACAAACCAACACACACACCGACCTCAGCCATGTACAGTAACATACCAACACACACCGACCCTCAGCAGGTACAGTAACACACCCACACACACACCGCCCTCAGCCAGGTACAGTAATACACCACACAACACGACCTCAGCCACGATATACAACACCAACACAACACCGACCCTCAGCCAGGTACAGTAATACACCACACAGCACACACCACCCACCCTCAGCCAGGTACAGTAACACACCACACACACACCGACCCTCAGCCAGGTACGGTAACACACCATACACAGACACTCACCGACCCTCAGCCAGGTACAGTAACACACCACACACACACACACCGACACTCAGCCAGGTACAGTAACACACCACACACACACCAACCTCAGCCAGGTACAGTAATACACCACACACACATGACCCTCAGCCAGTACAGTATCACACCACACTCACACCACACACCGACCCTCAGCCAGGTACAGTAATACACCACAACACGCACACGACCTCACTAGTACAGTAACACACCACACACACACCGACCCTCAGCCAGGTACGTAACACACACAACACAGACACTCCGACCCTCAGCCAGGTACAGTAACACACCACACACACCACACCGCACATGCCAGGTACAGTAATACACCACACACACACACGAACCTCAGCCAGGTAAAGTAATTACACACACACGCCACACCGACCCTCATCTAGGTACAGTAATCACACCACCACACACACAACACCACCACACACACACACACACACACACACACACACCCAACACACACCACACACCAACACAACAACACCTCACACCACCCAACAACACACACACACACCACTGACCCTCAGCCAGGTACAGTAACACACCACACACACACAACCGACCCTCAGCCAGGGACAGTAACACACCACACACACACACCACCCTCAGCCAGGTACCAGTAACACACCACACACACACGACCCAGCCAGGTACAGTAACACACCACACCACCACACCGACCCTCAGCCAGGTACAGTACACACCACCACACACACGCACACCGACCTCAGCCAGGTACAGTAATACACCACACACACACCGACCCTCAGCCAGGTACAGTAAAACACACACACACACCGACCCTCAGCCATGTACAGTAATACACCAACACACACACACCGACCCTCAGCCAGGTACAGTAATACACCACACACACACTGACCCTCAGCAGGTACAGTAATACACCACACACAAACACCAACCCTCAGCAGGTACAGTAAAACCACAACCAGCACACCGACACTCAGCCAGGCAGTAAACACCACACCAACACACACCGACTCAGCCAGGTACAGTAACACACCACACACACACACACCGACCCTCAGCCACGGTACACTGATCACCACACACACACAGCAAACCTCACCAGGTACAGTAATACACCACACACACACCACTCAGCCAGTACAGTAAAAACCACACACACACTGACACTCAGCAGGTACAGTAACACACACACACACACACACCGACCCTCAGCCAGGTACAGTAACACACCACACACACACACACCGACCTCAGCCAGGTACACTGATAACACCACACACACAACACACCTCATCCAGTACAGAATACACCACACACACACCCACCTCAGCCAGGTAAGTAAACACCACACACACACACACCGAACCTCAGCCAGGTTACATAACACCACACACACACCGACCCTCAGCCAGATACAGTAACAACCACACACAACACGACCCTCAGCCAGGTACAGTAATAACCACACAATCACACACACCGACCACTCAGCCAGTACAGTAACACACACCACAACACACACCGACCCTCAGCCAGGTACAGTAACACACCACACACACCGACCCTCACCCTGGTACAGTAACAACACACACACACCACACACACACACTGACCCTAAGCCAGGTACAGTAACACACCCCAACACCACACACCGACCCCCAGCCAGTACAGTAACACACCACAACACAACACATCGACCCTCAGCCAGGTACGTAAAAGACACACACACCACTCAACACACACACACGCACACACCACTCACCTTCAGCCAGGTACAGTAACACCAGACACACACACACACACACACACTGACCCTCAGCAAGGTACAAGTACAAAGACCACACACAATCACACACACACACACGCACACCACATCGACCTTGCAGCCAGGTACAGTAAACACCACACACACACACACACTGACCCTCAGCAAGGTACAGTAATACACCACACACACACACCGACCCTCAGCCAGGTACATGTAACATACACCACACACACACCGACCTCATCCTAGTACAATAATACACACGACACACACCGACCTTCAGCCAGGTACGTCACACACACACATACCCTCAGTCAGGTACAGTAATACACCACACAAACACACCACCCTCAGCCAGGTACAGTAATACACCACCACACACACACCGACCCTCAGCCAGTACAGATATACACCACACACACACCGACCATCAGCCAGGGTACAGTAACGCACCACACACCCACACGCCCTCAGCCAGGTACAGTAACACACCACACACACACCCGACCCTCAGCCAGGTACAGTAATACACCACACACCACATACACACACTACAGCAAAAACACATCACACACACACACACACCGACCCGCAGCCAGGTACAGTAAACACACCACACACCGACCCTCAGCCAGGTACAGTTAACACACCACACACACTGACCCTCAGCCATGTACAGTAATACACCACACAAACACACACCGACGCTCAGCCAGGTACAGTATCACACCACACACACACACACACACACACCGACCCTCAGCCAGGTACAGTAACACACCAAACACACACACCACACACACCACCCTCAGACAGGTACAGTAACACACCACACACGCACACCAACCCTCAGCCAGGTACAGTAATACACCACCACACGTACACCAACCCTCCGCCAGGTACAGTAACACACCACACACACACACCAACCCTCAGCCAGGTACAGTAATACACCACACACGTACACCGACCCTCCGCAGGTGCAGTAACATCAAATCAAATTTATTTATATAGTCCTTCTTACATGCTGATATCTCAAAGTGCTGTACAGAACCCAGCCTCCAAACACAACCACACACGGCACACACAAGACCCTCAGCCAGGTACAGTAATACACCACACACACACACCGACCCTCAGCCAGGTACAGTAATACACCACCACACAACACACACACCGACCCTCAGCCAGGTACAGTAATACACCACACACCAGTCATGGCTCTGCCATTGTACATTAATAACCAACACGGGTAATTTGTTCTCTTGGCAATTTAGCCTGTGCAAATGGCTATCCAATTCCTTTCCTTGAGATAATTTCCACGACTCACAACTAGTTGCATTAGTACCAGGGCCTAAATGCACTACATGACCAAAAGTATGTGGACAACTGCTTGTCGAACATCTCATTCCAAAATCATGGGCWTTAATATGGAGTTGGTCCTCCCTTTGCTGCTCTAACAGCCGCCGCTCTTCTGGGAAGGCTTTCCACTAGATTTTGGAACATTGCTGCGGGGACTTGCTTCCATTCAGCCACAAGCATTAGTGAGGTCGGGCACTGATGTTGGGTGATTAGGCCTAGCTCGCTGTCGGCTTTCCAATTCATCCCAAAGGTATTTGATGGGGTGGAGGTCAGGGCTCTGTGCAGGCCAGTCAAGTTCTTCCACACCGATCTCAACAAACCATTTCTGAATGGATCTTGCTTTGTGAACGGAGGCATTGTCATGCTGAAACAGGAAAGGGCCTTCCCCAAACTGTTGCCACAAAGTTGGAAGCACAGGATCATCTCTAGAATGTCATGGAATGCTATCGCGTAAAAATGTCCCTTCACTGGAACTAAGGGGCCTAGCCCGAAGCAGGAAAAACAGCCATAGACCATTATTCCTCCACCAAACTTTACAGTTGCCATTATGCGTTGGGGAAGGTAGCGTTCTCCTGGCATCTGCCAAACCGAGATTCGTCCATCGTACTGCCAGATGGTGAAGCGTAATTCATCACTCCAGGGAATGCGTTTCCACCTTCGCATTGCGCATGGTAATCTTAGGRTTGTGTGCAGCTACTTGGCTATGGAAACCCATTTCCTGAAGTTCCCGACGAACAGTTATTGTGTTGACGTTGCTTCCAGAGYCAGTTTGGAACTCAACAGTGAGTGTTGCAAGCTTGTGTGGCTTACCACTTCATGGCTGAGGCGTTGTTGCTCCTAGATGTTTCCACTTCACAAAATCAGCACTTACAGTTGACCGGGGCAGCTCTAGCAGGGCAAACATTTTACGAACTGACTTGAACTGACAYCGGTGCCACGTTGAAAGTCACTGAGCTCTTCAGTAAGGCCATTGTTTGTCTATGGAGATTGCATGGCTGTGTGCTCGATCTATACACCTGTCAGCAACGGGTGTGGCTGAAATAGCCGGATCCATTAATTTTACGGGGTGTCCACATACTTTTGTATATATGTGCTGGTATCTACCTGTAGCACTAGCCCTACAAACACTGCTAACTGTAATAATTCCTTAGGTCTTGACGGTGGGAGGACCTTCTTCAACGCAGTAAAGGAAGGTGACACTGTGATCTTTGCCAGTGATGACGAGCAGGACCGCATCCTGTGGGTCCAGGCTATGTACCGGGCCACGGGCCAGTCCCACAAGCCCATCCCCCCCACCCAGGTCCAGAAACTCAACAACAGAGCAGGCTCRGCACCTCAGCTAGARGCACCCATCTCCCAGTTCTGTAAGTGCCACCCATGTTGTGCCCACGAGGCCCACAACACTCAGAGTAGCTCTCACTGTTTCAGCTACAGTACCCAGGAAACGACCGCCCAATGTTCAATGCTGTTATGTCTAATCAAATTCAATATCTATCAAGATACGGATTTTATTGGACTCCTTTTTGAGGTAACCTCTTTTGTTGTATTTATTTCTCTCCACACAAGTGTGTATTTTAAAATGGACAATACGCACTGTTATGGTATATATTTATTCTATAGGAATGTGTGTGTAACAGTGTATATTATGTAACCCCAAGCAACTACAGCGAAGTGTCTACATCCATCTGGAGAAGAAAGAACGCCTCTCCTCACCTCTCCTTTCATTCTGTTTCATTAATCTCTCTACTATCGTCACTAAATATGTCGTTTTTTTCATCAACGCTGTGTCTCTCTCTCCTATTCCATATCACATTATCTCTCACTCTCTACCTGTATCTATT
Organism: Salvelinus sp. IW2-2015; assembly: GCF_002910315.2. Taxonomy (NCBI): domain Eukaryota; kingdom Metazoa; phylum Chordata; class Actinopteri; order Salmoniformes; family Salmonidae; genus Salvelinus; species Salvelinus sp. IW2-2015. Next base: position 19,398,335 of record NC_036851.1, read on the forward strand.
AATTTCACCTTATGTCAATATTCATCTCTTTAGTTTAGCTCTTCCCCTGTGTCCTATTATACCAGTTGTTTAACAGTTTATGAGCTCTTTTCCCCACTTTCTCTCACTCTCACTCTCACACTCATGCTTTGTGTGTGTCCCTGGTCTATCCCAGCTGCTGTAGGTCAGGTCTCTGTGTCTGCTCTCTGTCTTTATGTGTCTCTGGTTTGTTCCTTCTTACCCCGCTATCTATCTCGTAGCTGGATTTAAGGGTAAGTGCTTCCCTGTTGCTGGCACAGCTCAGATAATCCACACTGATTATCTGACCAAAGCAATGTGCTCTCCTCCCTCTTCCTCTTCTGTTGTTCATTCTCTCCCTCTATTCAAATCTTTATATTATCTCTGTCTTAGACCACTTTAGAAAACTTATARACTCACTTCCATCCTTCCAAGACTAAGATGCATGTCACTCTGATTTTGTTTGCTTTGCTTTGGTTAAACTGCATATTTGCCTTCTCTCGCTCTCAGCAACATAATTGAACATGAAATCCCTTCTTAGCAAAACAGACCTATTTCTAAACACCAGGACTTATAATATACCAATATGGTATCTCTTAAAAAAGGCAGAAACAGTTTTAATTACCATAATAGTAATAAAGGGTTAAGGCGGAGACAGGGCTAAAACCCACAACATAAAACTACAATGATTTGTTGATTGTCATGTTCCATACATTGCAGTAGAACTGAGGGCGTATGTTAATTCAGTGAAATGGTTGTTTTTGACAACTACTGGAGGCCTTTGTCTCTCAGCAGCTGATTACTACCATGTTAAAAGTGCCATGACATGAATTAAACAGTGTGGTCTCTGCACAATTATTCCAGGAAGCAATCAGGGAAATGTTGCTAAATAACTACGTGCTAGTTCACACTTGCAACTTTACAAATGCCTTCACTTTGGAGAAAAACAATGTAATAAAAACACTTACTATATGTTTTTGGGGTTTAAAATAAGATCATAAAAAAATATTATAGGTAGATAAATAATCGTGTCTTTTTATTCCAGACCAATGCAATTTGGCTACACACTTCATACACATTATATAGTTTGATGTGCTTCTTCCAAATTGCGGAAAAGTCCAAATCCAATGTATGCATGCATGTAAGTCTACTAAATGTCTGCTAGATGATATTTATATACAGTGCCTTCAGAAAGTATTCACACCCCTTTTTCCAAATGTTGTTCTGTTAGCCTACATTTTAAATTGGTTAAATTGAGATTTAAGTTTTTCAAACTTTTTACAAATAAATTAAATTGAAAATCGAAAATGCCATTAGTCAATAAGTGTTCAACCCCTTTGTTATGGCAAACCTAAGTAAATTCAGGGGTAAAAAAAAAAGTGCTTAACAAGTCACATAAAAAGGTGCATGCACTCACTCTGTGTGCAATAATAGGGTTTTAACATGATTTTTTTATGATTGCCTCTGTACTCCACACATACAATTATCTGTAAGGTCCCTCAGTCGAGCAGTGAAATTCAAACACAGATTCAACAACAAAGACCAGAGAGGTTGTCCAATGCCTCACAAAGAAGGGCACCTATTGGTAGATGGGTAAAACAAATAGCAGACATTCAATTGTTATTAATTACACTTTGGATGGTGTATCAATACACCCAGTCACTACAAAGATACAGGTGTCCTTCCTAACTCAGTTGCCGAAGAGCAAAGAAACCGCTCAGAGATTTCACCTTGTGGCCAATGGTAACTTTAAAACAGTTACAGAGTTTAATGGCAGTGATAGGAGAAAACTGAGGATGGATTAACTACATTGTATTTACTCCACAATACTAACCTAATTGACYGAGTAAAAATAAAAAATTCCAAAACATGCATCCTGTTTGCAACAAGGTACTAAAGTAATACTTAAAAGAATGTGTCAAAGCAATAAACTTTTTGTCCTGAATACAAAYTGTAATTTTTGGGCAAATCCAATACAACACATTACTGAGTACCACTCTCCATATTTTCAAGCATAGTGGTGGCTGCATCATGTTATGGGTATTAACGACTGGGGAGTTTTTCAGGATAAAAAAAAATGGAATGTAGCAAAGCACAGGCAAAATCCTAAAGGAAAGTTGCTTACCAAGAAGACAGTGAGTGTTCCTGAGTGGCCGAGTTACAGTTTTGACTTAACACTACTTAAAAATATATGGCAAGACCTGAAAATAGGTGTCTAGCAATGATCAACAACAAATTTGACAGAGCTTGAAGAATTTTGTGAAGAATAATGGGCAAATGTTTCCCAATCCAGGTGTGGAAAGCTTTTAGAGACTTACCCAGAAAGACTCACAGCTGTAATCACTGCCAAAGGTGCTTCTACAAAATATTGACTCAGGGGTGTGAATACTTAAATAAATGCAATATTACATTTTCAAAACAATTGCCCACATTTCTACAAATATGTTGTCACTTTTTCATTATGGGGTATTGTGTGTGGATTGGTGAGATTTGTAAAAAATATTTAGGAGTATGAATACTTTCTGAAGGTACTGTATATATTTATTATATATTTAATCAATTGTTATTTCCAGTGGAATATCCATGTTTTACTGAAGATTTCTCAATTCCTGCCTTTTCCTCTTTATTCTTCTTGCTGCTAAATGAGAGCTGGCAAATATGTACCTGGAGTATTCTGAATGCTAACATGTAGCAAGTGATGATGTCATGCCATTCCTTTTACCATATGCTGCTGCAGTCTTCTCCACTCCTTAGAGACGGACCTGAAATGAACACTTCTGCCACTTTTACAATGTACATATCCGTTTACCTTTTCTTTCTTTGGATGCCTGACAAGAACATTTACCAGGGTGATGTTCTCACCATTTATGCTTAAAACTGAGTCTGTTTTCTGTTCCCTCTTGTTGAAAGACTGAGACAGATCCTTGTTGGGTATATAGAGATTTGCCTCAGGAATTCATTTATCCTCTCCTTTAACACACTAATATTGGTATGCGCTCAGTGCTCTATGAATCATACAGTGCATGGGGATATAAAGTATTGTCAACTTGCAAATGTACAAATGTGTTAAAAACATGAACCTGTATACAAAATCTAAATGAGCATAATAAGATCTTCCACAATTGCTGTTCAATGAATTCAAATGTTTAGGATAGAGAGACTGATCGAGAAGGTGAGAACCACAGTGTCAGCTCATGTCTTTAGCTCCACGTTACCCCTAAATCAGACCCAGCTATCATCATGTACCCCTCACTCTGCCGTCAGAGAGTCTGGGCTGTGGGTGTTCTGGGGAGAGAGGGAATGAGCAGGGAGGTGGTGCTGGTGGTCAATTCTTTTCTTTTTTTACTATGCGCTAAATAGCCCAAATGTTTAGTGTAGGGATCTATAAATGAGTAGCATCCATCAATCATTGTGATGTCAGTCCTTCCCCTGCCTAGACAGACGGGGGTGACTAGTGTCATTGTCTGTTACTGTCCAGAGCCCCCATGTCCACTCCACCGCTGGAATGTCAAATAGACATGACAGGCCACCAGTCACAGAGGAGAGGGACACATAGTCACCTTTTTGGATTTGGGAGTTGGGGATCATAAGCATCATAGCAGCACAGGCTTTGTTCCCTGGGTGGTTGACAGCTGGCTTGGCGCCACATTGGGTTTCACTCAACAGTGAAGTCGAGGTCAATGGGAGAAAATAAAAGTGATTTTTTATTATTATATTCTCTCAGCTTTGATGGTAGTTTGGTATTTATGTATTTTTATTCTATAGTCAAAGTAATTTATTGTTCATGATTTTATATTTGTGTGTCACTTTCAGCTTTTGTGTGATTTGGAATTTATGAAAAACATCCAAAACATTTGACACTTTTTTATATCAGTGTGTCTGGACACATTTTACTATGACATTGTGTGTGTATATCCACATTGCAGCGAAAACTCATTTGTATCTATATCGCAACTGTTGTTAATGCTCCATAAGTGGTGTTGTCTCTTTATTTACATGTAAAGCCTCGTCTCGGGAGGGGCAGCTGCATAGGCTATTTATCCAGACCGCTGCTTAGAATAGCTGTGACCTGCGGATCTGAGGCATTCAGAGCAGTCCCTGAGCCCTGGCTAAAGCAGGGTATTAGAATACAACTAGAGGGAGATGGACAGCGCATGGATTATCGGTCAGCCTTCCCATTCCAGACAGACCCTGATGTAATGCCTAAGCCCACTCACTGGGAAGGAAAGTGAAAATGTGTTGTCAAATTTATTTAGCCCCCTCTCTGGACAAAAGGAGGGGGGGGTTAATTAGGGAGACCCTAGGGGGGATGTGCTGACGGGCTGAGCAGTGGAGGGGAGGGAGTGGAAGTAAAGGGGAAGGGTGGGAGTGGAAAGAAGATGGGTCTAGCTAGTGCACCTCAGAGGTTGCATTCGATCATGTGAGGATGCAATCAGAAAGGCTGCTATCAGAGACTTTAGACTATATATACTGATCAAAAATGTACATTTAAAAGATTTTACTGAGTTACAGTTCATATAAGGAAATCAGTCAATTGAAATAAATCCATTAGGCCTTAATCTATGGATTTAACATGGCTGGGAATACAAATGCATCTGTTGGTCACAGATACCTTAAAAAAAAGGTGGTGGTGTGGATCAGAAAACCAGTCAGTATCTGGTGTGACCACTATTTGCCTCATGCAGCGCGACACATCTCCTTCGCATAGAGTTGATCAGGCTGTTGATTGTGGCCTGTGGAATGTTGTCCCACGCCTCTTCAATGGCTGTGGGAAGTTGCTGGATATTGGCGGGAACTGGAACATGCTGTTGTGCACGTCAATCCAGAGCATCCCAAACATGCTCAATGGGAGACATGTCGGGTGAGTATGCAGGCCATGGAAGAACTGTGACATGGGGCCGTGCATTATCATGCTGTAACATGAGGTGGTGATGGTGGTGGATGAATGGCACGTCAATGGGCCTCAGGATCTCGTCACGGTATCACTGAGTATTAAAATTGCCATTGATAAAATGCAATTTTGTTCGTTGTCCGTAGCTTATGCCTGCCCATACCATAACTCCACCGCCATCATGGGGCACTCTGTTCACATCGTTGTCATCAGCAAACTGCTCGCCCACACAACGCCATACATGTGGTCTGCGGTTGTGAGGCCGGTTGGAAGTACTGCCAAATTCTCTAAAATTACATTGGAGGTGGCTTATGGTAGATAAATTAACATTAAATTCTCTGGCAACAGCTCTGGTGGACATTCCTGCAGTCAGCATGCCAATTGCACACTCCCTCAAAACTTGAGACATCTGTGGGATTGTGTTGTGTGACAAAACTGCACATTTTAGAGTGGCCTTTTATTGTCTCCAGCACAAGGTGCACCTGTGTAATGTTCATGCTGTTTAATCAGCTTCTTCATATGCCACACCTGTCAGGCGGATGGATTACTTGGCAACATTTTCGAGAAATAAGCTTTTTGTCCATATGTAAAATTTCAGGGAACTTTTGATTTCAGCTAATGAAACATGGGCCCAACTGCATGTTGAGTTTATATTTTTGTTCGGTGTATATGCTCAGGCCGATGGATCACATGTGGGGGGACCTGAGATTTCAACAGTCATACACTGTTGTGTAGGGAGAAAGACCCCACATAAAGTAACTTTGATACGTATCAAGAGAGAACTGGACCAACATTGTAATAATGAGACAGACAGACAGAACAGAATCAGTCATGCATGACCACAGGAATGACCCTTCTGCACTGGTTATGCTGCAACTCACATCCAATCCTCCTGACCCTCCCTCTGGCCCAGAGCCCTTTCCACCTGCTAGTTGACTATGAACCCCACACTGATCCTCTCCATTGACCAGACCACCCACCCCCAGATGAAGCATACTGTACGAGAGCCCTATTCAATGTAAACCGTTAACCTGGTGTGCAGGCTCAGAACAAATTGAAAAATGTTCCTGCCCGGTGGGAGGGTGTCCGTATAGTTTCACCCATACGCCATTGATTACTCATTAGATGAGCCCCAACCCACAATCTTCCAGTGCAAGAAAAATGTATACCCGTAAACCTTCTTAGCAGTTTTGATAGAATAGGGCCCTCACACTGTGCGAGTGACGCTCTCTTACCCTCTCACTCCGATAGCCATTCCCATCCTCTGCTGTGTCTAACTCCTGTGGATCCTGTCTCTCCCTTCGTGTGTGCTGGCTCTCTCTCTCTCTCCGGGGTGGACGGACACAGACGCGGACCGGGCACAGAAACATGGCATGGATGAGTTCATCTCAGCCAACCCCTGCAGCTTTGACCACTCCTCTCTGTTTGAGATGGTGCAGCGCCTCACCCTGGACCACAGACTCAATGACTCCTACTCCTGTTTGGTGAGGAAAGGGTTACCAGTCCAGTGGTTCCCTCATTCTTTTACATTGTGATCCTACATTCTATCAATTTTGATCTATTCTAACTTCCCTCGTATGTCTATTTTGTAGGGTTGGTTCAGTCCAGGCCAGGTGTTTGTCATGGATGAGTACTGTGCTCGTAATGGTGTGCGGGGGTGTCACAGACACCTGTGTTACCTGGGTGACCTGCTGGAGAGGGCAGAGAACGGGGCTATGATCGACCCCACCCTGCTGCACTACAGCTTTGCCTTCTGTGCCTCACACGTCCATGGCAACAGGTACAGAGTACTGACTTACAGCCCCCCTTCTACGCCACCCCCCATCTCTCTCTCTCTCTTTCTGTCTCTCTCTGTGTCTGTCTGTCTGTCTCTGTCTCTCTCACTCTCTCTGTTATGCATATGAAAGTAAACCCAATCCTCCCCACTCAGAGAACCCACTCCACCACCAACCTTCTTCATCAAATCAATCTCATTCGGAGAAGACAATAACAGAATGTATATTCCACCCTAGATCTGCATACAATTGTCTGTACTGGTATACTTCACCAAGCCACCTCATACTGTGCTTGTTGTTTTTTTGCCTTAGTCAAAGCTTTCTCTAATATTATTTTTCCAATCACTTGTTTCAGTCACTTATGCTTTTAAGTTTCTCATGTCCAGTTGGGATTTGTGTTTATTATTTTATTTTTCTTCTTTCTTTGTTGTCTTTTCTCAATTCATTGATTTTCATAGTCTGTTATGATTTAGGTTTGCTTTATTAATGTTCTTCTTTCTTTTTTTCTGATGCTTGATCTCTTAACATCACCCCTGCCTCTTTCTCATGCAACCTGTAGTCAGAGACTGTCTGAGTTGCTAAACTGGCCTGTAACCGAGGCAGAGCTTCAGAGTTACCTTTACCCCCCCACCCCAGAGCCCCCCACACCCTCTAAGAGGGAACTCAAAATCAAGGAGTTTAGGAAAAAAAAGGACTCCAAGTCCCAGGCTGTCTCTTGGCCCAGAAGGTAAGAGTCTGTGGTGCTTCCTCCCTGATAGATCCACTGTGACTCTCTCCCTCCCACCCGACCTCAGTCACTTGACTTTTTGATTTTAACAAGAGTGAATACTGGAGTTGAAATATTGAAATACTTATTGGGTATTTACATGTATTTTTTTTGTATAATAAAATGTGTGTTTGTGTGTACTGTACGTGCATACGTACGTACGTTTGTACCTATGAATACTGGAGTTGAAATATTGAAATACTTATTGGGTATTTACATGTATTTTTTTTTGCATAATAAAATGTGTGTTTGTGTGTACTGTACGTGCATACGTACGTACGTTTGTACCTATGTACAAAGGGTGTTTGTGTACATAGGGTGTTTGTGTACATAGGGTGTTTGTGTACATGTGCTCACACTTCTGTATGGAGACCGAATCTGTCGTAATCATGGCTGGATCTCGAGTCAATATAAACAAGCGAGTGTCACTACAGTGTGAGGGGCAAAGGTCACGGCGGCTGTCTGCCAGTCTGCCCCAGTCTGACAATCCTCCTACCCCATCTACCCCTTCGCATCTTTTTAGCTTTGCTTTTCCTTGGGGTACTTTATAGTCGTTCAGTTTTTGGCATTCTTTCGTTTTTAATTTGATGTTTGTTGTGTAGTAAATAGTTCCGCTTTTTTATTCGMTTTTTTCCTGTGAAGCACTTGCATTCTATGTCGGATATTTGCTGCATAAATAATGCTTGATTTGACTTGATTTGATTTCCACCCCTCCCTCTACCCTCATCCTATGACAGACAGTGATGAAGCTGAGGTGGGCTGTCTGTTTGAGTCCTGTTATGATCAGGCTGGACAGGAAGACGGGAGTAGCTCCAAGACTGGAGGAAAGGAGTGGGGGGTGGAGAGAGAAAAAAGGAAAATGGGAGAAAAAGAGAGTGGGGGAGAGGACGTAAAGAGAGAGGATCAGGAATTGAGGGAGAGAGAGAGAAATATGGAGACAGAAAATAAAGGGAGGGAGGGAGGTGTAGTGTACTGTAGTGGGCTCTCCAGCCGGCCGGTGTGCCTGGAGGTCAGGAATGACAGGTTGTCATGGGTGACGGGCGAGTGTCTCCTGCCACTGTCCGAGCTCAGGCCACAGCTACAGCCAGTCCGCCTACAGTCCCCATGACCATGACAGCCCATGAGAGAAACCCATCTTTGGCCAAAAAAAACCTCACTCCCCTCATCCACCCACAACGTAATAGCCTGATGGCCACAGGGCATGAACTGATTATTATAGAGAGTACAGTAGCCTGAGAGTAAATTGAGAATAAATTGTCTGTTTAAAGGTTGGAGTGGATTTCATTCCACCTCCAGTAAGTTTAGGTAATGATTTGGAAATGTGGTGTTTGAATGTTAAATACAGGTTAAATATGGTATTTGTCTTTTAAAATGTGATGTACWAGTCAATTTGTGAATTGGCTGTAATTCAACTACAGTCACGTACTGTAGCTTCTTGAACTAGAGGAAGCACAGACCTCTGATATGGCGTGCTTCCGGTGTTCTGTTATTAGTTTCTCTGATCGCTCTGTTACAAATGACTTCTCATTTCCATGTAGCCATTATAATAGAGGACAGGGGCGTGAGGTTATGAAAACATTATGAAWGCTGTGGAGGAGCAGAAAATGAGGCTAGGCATAATTAGTGTGAAATGATCAAATAGTTGATTCTGTTTGATCTGTTTGACGGACCGTCAGATGCAGAGATTATACAAACACCACATCTTATTAAAGGCTTTTTATCGACATGCCTCAGATGAACACAAAAACACAAACACGACAATCATAGCCTGAAACATACACACACACACACACACACACACCACACACACCACACCACCACACACACACACACACCACACACACACAACACACACACACACACACACACACACACACACACACACACAACACACACACACACACACACACACACACACACACACACCAGAGGAAGAGAGTGTGGTTGAGGGGCCTGGCTCCTTTATAGTGACGTGGCTGAGGACGGGGGAAATTGAGCAGAGTGCATGTGACAGAGGAGGCGCTGGTCGCCGTGACAGCGGCTTGAGGAGCAGAGACGTGACATGCTCCACGTCACCAGGCCCAGGATGTAATCTCAGTGAAGGACACTGAGAAAGGAGGGAGGGGTGAGGGATACTCCTGTCAGACAAGAATGGGGGCAACAGCTTGGGGGGGGGGTGGGGGGTGCAGTTATAACCCCCCGTCTGTAACCATCCTCAGATATCGGTGGCCCCACTGTTCCAGACAGATGGCTGGCTCTTACCTGTGGAATACACCACAGAAACTCTTCGTACTGTAGGCTCTGCTGTGGACATATAGCTAGCCACTACACGTGTACTTAGTTAGCTGAAATTCGCAGTTATAACTCCAGTGACCATGTTGACCCTTGTGTGACCCCTGTGATCACTGTGTCAGTGGTGGCCATACTGTCTACTCTGAATTGGGATATTACGATGATACTAATATAATATGTCCTAAGGGATATCCCAGTTAACACATACTGTATATTCATTGTACTTTATGTGGACCATGTGGGAATGAAACCCACAACCTTGGTGTTTCCTGCCCCATGCTCCAACCATATAAACTCTATGGTACTGTATATCCCTCAGGCCTGACGGGATAGGAACAGTCACTGTGGAGGAGAAGGAGCGCTTTGAGGATATCAAAGAGAGGCTGCGTGTTCTGCTGGAGAACCAGATCACACACTTCAGGTGTGTACTGTAATACTATATCTAAATCTATAACTGACCCTGGCACAGACACGGCTATGGGACTTATCAGACCACAGATTATAGATTGTGACAGATGTCAATCATGTATCAATCACTGTGCTCTGCAAAATTGTACTTACATTCTGATCTCAAGAACTAGCTGCCCGCTGGGCACAAACTGGTTGAATCAACATTATTTTCACGTCATTTCAATTAAATTGCGTTAAACCAACGCGGAATAGACCTTGAATAGATGTCTGTGCACAGTGGGTAGTCATTTATAAATTGTAGAAATCCTTGAGCATGAAGAATGGTCTTATGATGAAGGAAAACCTTCATAATAAACCCTACAGAAATGAAACTGGATTTCTTTCACAGGTACTGTTTTCCATTTGGTCGACCGGAGGGGGCCCTGAAAGCCACTCTGTCCCTGCTTGAGAGGGTAGGTTATTATGCATCCTCTTCTAACCTTACCTTATTAACTATGGACACACACCTTCCTAAACTAAATATACAAAATATTTTAAATGTTCCATCCACATTTTAATTGACCAGGTCTTATGGATCGATGTGTATTTGGTTTCTATATGTTGTATATAATATAGGCTACCTGAGTGTGGTAAACAGATGTTTGTCTCCTGTTCTCTACAAGTGAAGGGTCAACATGCACACTCCCATGCTTTTCTTTTTTGTGGTACCGCCCCAAAAAGGATAGTATTTTTTCTCTAATGTTTCCTTGTCACGGATACTAGGAGTGGTGGGTAGGAGTCAGGCACAGAGAGCAGAGGGTTCAGTGATTTGTAGATTTATTTCTCCGGCACAAAACGGTCACACCAAATACAGGGCGCATAAACACTGACCAGCCCAAACACAGMGCAAACGATCCGAAGAACAATGAAAAAACACATCCACAACCGACAGAGAACACAAATAATCCCGCACAAACCTATGCGGGCCTAACAGGCTTAAATAGACCAAAAATCTCGAAACAAAAAGGAACAGTTGCAACTAATAAGACTAAACTAACAGAAAAGGAAAAAGGGATCGGTGGCGGCTAGTAGACCGGCGACGACGACCGCCGAGCACCGCCCGAACAGGCAGGGGAGCCACCTTCGGTGGGAGTCGTGACACTCATGTTCTGTTCCAGGTGCTGATGAAGGATATTGTGACTCCTGTGCCCCAGGAGGAGGTGAAGACAGTCATCCGTAAATGTCTGGAGCAGGCAGCCTTGATCAACTACCAGCGCCTCTCAGAATACGCCAAAGTAGAAGGTAGATGACCACCTCAAATAAACACTGACAGTTCAATTACACAATGCAGCATCACACAGCATACTAGCTATACCCATAGAGTATTATTTCACACACAGTACTTTACTGTACTGTACAATGTTCTGTCGTCATTTATGTCTCCCCTCTAGCATTGTTACCACAATAGTATTGCTATCTACAGGGATTATCACACATTATTGTTACACAGTGATATACATGCTACAGACATCATGCCCTCTGGTGCTTTACCACATTGCCCCCTGCAGGTCAATGGGTGCTAACAAACTACAGTTGTGGGATTAGCTGATGAAACTAACACTGTAAAAGTGTGACATAAATGTGATCAGTGTTATTTCCTGATAGTTGCTGGTTGAAAATACAATCTACACAGGACCTTCTAATCAGCAGGTTTTGCGTGGTAGAGTTTCGGCCAGGCAGTAAATTAATTAATATACTGTACCAATAACAGAGTTCCAAACCTCTCTGCCAATAACAGCTAGTTTTCAGTTTCCCCCTCCCCACTCAGACCACTCCTAGACAGTGATAGCAAAATTCATCCTTGAGAAATAGTTTTTTTGCTGAAAAAGCTATTTGTGTTTCTTTTTAACAATTTTAATGGAAAAATATGTCAGTAAGGAACTTAATTGTTACCCAGAAAGGATTTGATATGGAGATAACAGCAGCATTTAAGAAGAAAACAAAGTCAAACATTCAAATACAATCAATGAATGGAAATAAGTGAACTCAAAGCAAAGATTTTGTCTTCATATGGTATTAATATAACTGTTCTGTCCCCAGCTGCAGTGAAAATACCTCGGCTTCCGGTCCTGTGGCTGCTGTTACATTAAGATGTGCTAATAAAGTTGAAACCCTCTTTTCATTTACAGGTGTCCTTTATATTGATGTAGATCCCTAAATAAATGTGCATGTTAGAGATGTGTACAGTAAGTAAAAATGCATTCAACTCCCTGTGAATCTGCCATCTTTATTCTGACTCCTGTGTGCCTCAGCTTCTCTCTGGCCCAGTCAACCCACTGTCCCTCTCCTTTCTCACACCGCCGTGGCTTCAAGGTGGGGTGATGCTCTGAAGCAACAATTGTCCTTGTTTTCTCTCCTACCCCTTTCCTATCCTCTCCTTTGTTTTGAAATAATCATCATCTTCTATTCACCGCCTCCTCCCCCTCTCTGCTTTCCTCCTCCTTGTTTATTGGCTTTGCTGCTTCTCTCCAAGCTCCTTGTAGTATGAACACAAGTCAGGAAGGCTAATGCACAAGGCATGCTGGGATTGCCCTCTGCAGCTACCCAGTATCTGTCTGTTGCATGTCCCAAGTTTTCTTTACTAGGCATCCAGAACTGGCAACATGTTCCACGGATACGTTTACAAAACAAATCTGTGTATATGTATGTGTAGCTTGGACTACACTCAACTATACTGTTTTACTATCGAATCCTCCATTCTCAAATTAAGCTATTCTCTATTCCAGTCAGTGACTATTAGGGCTGTGGCGGTCATGACATTTTGTCAGCCGGTGATTGTCAAGCAAACAACTGCCGGTCTCATGGTAATTGACCGTTAATTAGCATAAACACACCTACAAGCCACTGATGCAGACCTTTGGAACATCTGCATTTTAAAAAGTCTAATAAATCCATTTAATATAGCCTACACATCACAATAAATTCATTATTTATTTTAGACAGGTCTAAAGAAACACGAGATGAAGAAAATGTAGTCTATTTCAGAAGAACAAAATGGCATCCTCTGAGTTGTCCTTATGTTACATGTAGGTCCTGATCTGGCTATTCCATATGGCTGTGGGCTACATAGTCCATTTAGCAGACAGGATTTACTTAGAATTTTGTAGCATTATTTTATATTATTTTATAGTATGAAGAATACAATTGAACATAGCTGAATAAAATAGAAAGGATATTTTATCCAAATGATTTCTGAAGGAGTCCACACATGCAGCTAGCTATTCTGTGTTGAGTGGTTAATAAAGAAATAGATCCTCCTATATGACTAATTTAGAATTATTTATGCAACTTTAGTTGTGATACAAACGTTGGACTATATGTTTTGATTTTTAAAACATTCTAAGGCTGCATGATGCAACTCCAATGTTGATTTGAAAAAAGTCGCTCTGCTTTGTTTCTTAAGCAGGCTGCACTCACTTCATCAGTCTCTGGTTCACAATTTGACAAGCACCTGATAATAATCTCACCAGGACACAAATTTCCTGACGGCATCCCCCATGTGTGACTGTAATGCCACCTAACAAAATCCATGCCTATGATAATTTGAATTTCCTTTTCCCGTCTGCCAATCGCCATGCTCCGAAGCACCTCTCACTCACATAGCTCTCTCAGATATCTAAATTCTTATCAGCCAATGCCTGTCATGTGATCGGGTCCTTCTCACAGGCATCTCAGCTTCGAAGTAGGCTACAAGTGAAGACAGACACATCTAGGACGCAAATGAGTGCGTCCTTCTTAGTGTACATTAAAGATGTTAGATTTACTTTTCGTCAGCCAACAAGATGAGTAGTCCTAACGAACAGCAAAAGCACTAGCCTATGTCAATCTACTATCCCCGTAGTACAAAAGTTGACCTATTCTATTGGTCAACTTGTCCTTCTGTGCGAGAAATAAATATTCKAAATATACTCTGGGACGCGATAGATCCCAAATTAATACAACAACTCGTATCAAAAAAAAGTTTAAAAGCAATGAGGCTGATACAACAGATACAACATTTAGCTTAAGATGTAGATATACTATTAGGCTATTTCTTCACATTATAAARGCAGCAAAGTGCACAAGGCAGTAGGCTATATGCGCGAATGTTACAAAATGCTATCAATTAGCGGGAAAAGGTCATTATCAAAAGTGACCACAAAGGCAATTATGCTTGTAATGCTTTATTATAAAGGTGTATTTTTATGGTGAAAATGATCTTCCCCAAACTAGAAACTCACTCGCTGCTTATGTATGCCAGTTAGGCTCTACACTGGCTGTAAAGCTGATTAATGTGCTTAATTTTAAGAAGTTATTTGGCCACTTTAGTTGTGATATAAACCTTATCAACATATAGACGTGTGAGCTAGGCTACATGAGACTATGATTTGAAAAAGTCYAAAATAAAAGGCATCCGCTGTTTCTTGCCTTATTGCACACGGGGGGCATCATTCACAAGTGATAATATATAATTCACAAGTGAAAGGCTAATATTGTCTCCCATCAGACAATTTTTTTATTTAATCTTGTCTTTAATCTTGTCTTTACATATACTACATAATATATGTGTGAAATTAGTTTTGGTTTAGAATGGACCATTGTCAGGGGCAGGGGAAAAAATACATGTCATCTATGCGCTTAAATAGCTAATGGAGGGCGCTTTTCCCGTGGTTCATTTTCATGCCAGCCAGGTAGGCTATTCTCCTGTTGAAAAGTGAAGCAATGTGCTTAATATTAGAAAAGTTGAGAAGTAAATATAGTAGGCTATAGAAAGCTGATGGGATCCTCCTCTTTTTAAGAGGCCATCAAAAAATGTTGCGCAACATGAGCTCATGGGCTCTCATTATTTTATTTTTTTTTGATTTTTGAATGTCAGATGTCAGAGTGATTTCAGGGACAATAGAGTGCTGAGTACCAGGCAGTTAGCAAGTTTGGTAGGCTTCTAATGACCATCAGCAGCGTCAGAGCTTGGAGAAGCCTAGTTACTGCGACTAAACGACATGACTGCGGTCATGACTCCTGACTGCCATTGTGGCGGTAATACGGTCACCGTAACAGACCTAGTGACTATTAACCTTTCACTGCTACCAAACCCGGATCCGGGAGCACCCCCCACAGTAAAAAAGCTGACTAGCATAGCCTAGAATAGCGTCACAAGTAAATACAAGCATCTAAATATCATTAAATCACAAGTCCAAGACACCAGATGAAAGATACAGATCTTGTGAATCCAGCCATCATTTCTGATTTTTAAAATGTTTTACAGGGAAGACACAATATGTAAATCTATTAGCTAACCACGTTAGCAAAAGCACCACTTTTTTTACTCCACCAGTTTTTTACTCCATCAGTAGCTATCACTAATTCGACTAAATAAAGATATATATAGCCACTAACCAAGAAACAACTTCATAAGATGACAGTCTGATAACATATTTATGGTATAGCATATGTTCTTTTAGAAAAATGTGCATATTTCAGGTATAAATCACAGTTCTACATTGCAGCTGCAATCTGAAATAGCGTTGGAAGCAGCCGGAATAATTACAGAGACCGACGTCAATTACCAAAATACACTCCTAAAACATTTCTGAAAAATACACAGCATACAGCAAATGAAAGCCCAACATCTTGTGAATCCAGCCATCATTTCTGATTTTTAAAATGTTTTACAGGGAAGACACAATATGTAAATCTATTAGCTAACCACGTTAGCAAAAGACACCACTTTTTTTACTCCACCACTTTTTTACTCCATCAGTAGCTATCACTAATTCGACTAAATAAAGAATATATAGCCACTAACCAGAAACAACTTCATAAGATGACAGTCTGATAACATATTTATGGTATAGCATATGTTTTTTTTAGAAAAAATGTGAATTTTTCAGGTATAAATCACAGTTTACCATTGCAGCCACTATCACAAAAACTCACCCAAAGCGACTAGATAACTAAGAGAGCAACGTGTATTACCTAATTACTCATCTTAAAACATTTCTGAAAAAATACACAGCGTACAGCAAATGAAAGCCCAACATCTTGTGAATCCAGACAATATTTCAGATTTTCTAAGTGTTTTACAGCGAAAACACAATATATCGTTATATTAGCATACCACATGAGCTAACATCACCCCAGCATTGATTCAAGGCAAAAAGCGCGATAACGTTATCACCACCAAAATATATTTATTTTTTCACTAACCTTCTCAGAATTCTTCAGATGACAGTCCTGTAACATCATATTACACAATGCATATAGAGTTTGTTCGGAAATGTGCATATTTAGCATCACAAATCGTGGTTATGCTATGTAATCAGTCAAAACATGGCATGCATTCTGGCCGCGCCATCTTGGAAGGGCACCTAAGTTTACGATTATTTATCGATTAGATTGACTAAAAATATCAGGTTGGACAGCTAATGAAAGATGCATTGGTTATTAATGCAACCGCTGATTTATAGATTTTTTAAAATTAACGTTACTAGACATACAGTGTGCGTTACAGCCAGACTAGTGCCGCAATAATGGCCGAAAAATGCGTTTACATTTTTCCACATAAATACGGAATAAAATCATAAATAGCTCTTACTTTTGGACGAGCTTCCATCAGAATCTTGGGCAAGGTGTCCTTTTGTCCAAAGAATCGTTGCTTTGTTGTAAAACGTCCACTTCAACTTCGGAACTAGCAGCTAACAGTAGCTACGTGGCACACACATGTCCAAATCCTCAAACGCAATACTACGAAAATTCCGAAAATAGCGATATACTCGCATAAACTGATATAAATCGGTTTCAAATAACTTCGTTATGATGTTTCTAACACCTATACCGAATTAAATTACAGACGGACATATCTAAGGCCGATAACTGAGCGTTTCAAAATGCTATCCTGAGGTCTTGCGTTGCGTAATGGCGGAAGTCGAAAAGAGAGCGCACCTCGTTCCTTGCCCTTTTATAAGCTCTGAGAAATACGTAGAAACACCATTCCACTTCTCATTGGTTACTGACATCCAGGGGAAGGCGGGTGCAGTTCATTTCGATCCATAGGGCACACACAGAGCTTTAAACTGATCTGAGAACAGAGACTATTTTTCTGACCTTCGCATGTCCTGTCATGATTCTCGCTGTAGAAAGAGTTCTGGTTCACCCACAGACATAATTCAAACGGTTTTAGAAACTAGAGATTGTTTTCTATCCAATAGTAATAATAATATGCATATTGTACGAGCAAGAATTGAGTACGAGGCAGTTTAATTTGGAGACGCAAAATGTCGAAGTTGAAACAGCACCCCCTGTAGTGACAAGAAGTTAAAAAAAGCTGAGGGTGACGAAGATACCCTCAGTATCTTGGAGTGGAAAAACTGCAAAAAAATCCTTAATTCTGCTCCTCATAAACATTTTCTTGTTCGTTGCCTTGACTGGGAAGATCTCCAACTTGATAGAAAAGTCTCACTCCTTAATACCATTTGGCATTAAATAAAAGTGTGTACAAAGGCGACCCCCAGCCCCCACTCCTTTTGTCCACACACCCAGTCTCCTCCACATTCGACACTTCTGTCAAATCGATGCCTCTCTTTCTGTCTCCACGGGCCTCCTCAACCACCACCACCACCACATCCACAGAGGACGCTGTGGGGACCCCTAACCTCCACATGCAGCTACCCTCTGAACTCTGACCTCTCCTTCTTTGACCCCAGCCTTTTGCATGCCCCGATCCTCTCTTGTAGGGAAAAAGAGAGAAATGTATGAGCATCCTGTCTTCTGCTTGGCGTCTCAAGTGATGGATTTAACCATTCGTGAGTACCTTCCTCATCCTGCCACACCCTCCTCCACCCCTTACTTCTCCTCCCCTCTCCTCTACCATGTTTTTCAGTTTTCAACATCTCCTCTTTTGCACGTCACCCACCCCTCCACTACTACCATTCCCTGCCGCCCCTGAACCAATCTCTCTCTTTCTCTCTCTCTCTCACTCTTTCTCTCTCTCTTGCTTCTCTCAAGTCCTTTGGCTTTTTGATCTGTTGCTTCTGTCTGTGAAAGCTACCTGTGAGGGATCCAGACCCAGGGTCTCTGTCTGTCAGCCTATCTGTCTGTTAGTTCCTAGCAGAGCAGGACCAAGGCTCCATCTATCTGTGAAGACCATGAGATATCTTATCTACTGTATCTGGCAGCTCCTCTTTCTGTTCCCATGCCTGTCTGTGACTTGAATGCATTTTTACTTTGCTTCTGTGTAAACCCCCTCAGTCCCGTTGAACACCATACAGCTACAGTACCATAGAGAACATTATCATGACTTTCCCTTTGTATCAGTTCACACTTGGGACCAGAGGGGTAAGACAACAGGAACAGGAAGTGGCAACGTAAGGAGGACATATGTCGACACATCTCTACACGTTTTCCAATAGAAACATTTATATATTGCCATGTCTTTTCTTTATTATTACAGCTTTTTACTGTATGTCCTGAAGGGCGTGTTTTCTTTATTATTACAGTTTTTTGCTGTATGTCCTGAAGGGTGTGTTTACTTTATTATTACAGTTTTTTGCTGTATGTCCTGAAGGGTGTGTTTTCTTTATTATTACAGCTTTTTACTGTATGTCCTGAAGGGTGTGTTTTCTTTATTATTACAGCTTTTTACTGTATGTCCTGAAGGGTGTGTTTTCTTTTTGGGGGTTTGGGTTTTGTTTGGACCTCCGTCTGTATATGTTTTACTGTATAAAGATATATGTGTGTCCATGTCTGAGTACTGGTTAACATCAGAGGGTAAAAGATGTTGCTCAACCACCTGTTTTCCAGACTTCCACTCTATCCTGCTCTTATGCTTTCAGTACTGACTATCCTCTCTTCTTTCTCTCTCTCTTTCTCTCCCTCCCACCGTCCTTTGTCTCTCCTTCTCTTTCATTCTCTGCTCCCCCTCACTCCTACTCTCACTTAGCGGAGAAAACTCAGAAAGATAAGAAAGATCATCAGGATCAGGATCCAGGTGACATCATATATATGAGCATATCCTAACCCYGCTAGAGCCATAGCAACATAACATCTCACAGCCTTCCTGAGGCACGGCCTGGGAATGTTACAGGAACGTTGTGACAGCGTTATGTCACCACACCCCTGCCCTGTAGTTTCCCCTGTACCTGCACTGCATTCCAGTGATGGAGATGCAGCCCTCCCCAGTGGGTGATTGTGGTAACCTTAACTGTCAAGTCCTCTCTCTAACCCTCCTGTTAAGACCGCTCATCTGTGGTGGCTCCACCAATGGACATCCTCTGAATTCTTTTAAAATTCTTCCTCTTTCCTATAATGTGGCCTTACTGCACTAGATTTCTTACAGGAAGAAAAAGAAGTGAGGAAGGGAGGAAGAGGGAAATTGGAGGGAGCAATTTTAAGACCATTCAGACCATTGCCATTGAGTATCACACTTGTGTGATTGAAACCTGCAGAGTTAGCACTGCTTTATTGCAAGTACATGTAAGTTAAAGCAGTTATTACATGCTTTGGAATGTATGCTGTTGTACAATTGAAGTATTACTTCCTCTGCAGAAAGTGCATGAACTATAAATATCTCCAATGTACTAAAATGCAATAGTTTTGAATACAAACCTGTCATGGTTTGGTATTGATGGTTGCAAAATTTGACCATAAGTGATGAGACGGTTTGGATATTCTGACTGCTATTGTTCATTGATGACCATGTTTTTATATCAATGGAAATGTTGATACATTGGAAATAAATACGTGAACTAAGATGAGATCATAGATGATAATAGCACATACTGTAGTCATCATAAGTATTAATGTCACTTCAGACTGTTTCAGGGTTGCGATCCTGCTGCACTCTTAGAAGAAAAGGTGCTATCTAGAACCTTAAAGGGTTCTTCGGCTGTCCCCATAGATGAAGCCTTTGAAGATCCCTTTTTGGTTCCTGGTAGAACCTTTTTGGGTTCCATGTAAAATCCTTTCCACAGAGGGTTCTTCCTGGAACCAAAAACTGTTCTCCTATGGAGACAGCGGAATAACCCTTTTAGAACCCTTTTTTCTAAGAGTGTGGTGTCACTCTGGGTGACACATTGTTTCAATTCCACTGAATAGACAGAGCTCACACCTGGTTTCCCAGGTCTAAAACAGCAGACATCCCTTATACTGTAGAATGTGGCAATACTGAGTTTCTGTTATAGAAGATCTAGATTTGTGCCCTTGTCCCTCACCTCACCTGTATCACTCCAGCCCCCCTGCCCCTTCATTGACTAAGGGAAGAAGTTGCCTTTTTGTTTGAGGGCATTCTTTTAAACCCTCCATCCATACTGGTGACTAGGCCGTCATTTCAAAACTCAGTCAAAGAGGCAATCCTCTGTCCACAGTTCAGTCCACGGACACCACTGGGCTTAAAGTGCTATGCCAGTGTGTGTGCGTCACAGAACTGTACCTCTGTACACTGCCAATTAAACCCCTGCTACTACAGAATACTGACTAGCACAATGACAGATGTGTATGCCGGACAAAGAGCAGAAGCAGTGAGGAGAGGACTTCTTCCAGTGTAAAAGTCCACATTGTCACATTAATCTCTCCATTTTACTGGGACTGTAAACAGACTGAGAAATGGGAAATGAGTCAAGTAAGTCGGTGTTGTTTTGAGAGTCTGTCTGACTGATTCGTTAAGAAATGGGTAAGTCAGCCATATCGAAATATCTTTGACCCTGCCTGAGATGCCCTGAAGTCTGAACGAGGAACCAAATATGTATGGTACTGTATAGGCTACTACCCAGTCTTCCAGTTACCTCTGCTGACTCTCTCTCACACATATACCTTCTCTTCACCGTATTACTTATTATTTTATTTATTTCAAAAGCCTGACATTTATGTGTAGTATCATCACAACCTCATTGGTCAGTTGAGCTGGTTGGGTTTCGTCCGTTGGTTGTGTTTTGTTACATGATTGCTGTAGACGGAGTTGGTATCCATTAGTAGTAGTAGTATGTGAACACCAGACTTTAATTGTGTTTTTTTGTTCTTCAAGATGGATTTGATGTGAAAACAATTATTGTAATAATGCAAATACTTGCACTCTACACTTCTTAGTGGTTATATTTATCCTGGTTGTCACAGCAATCCTACTCAGCTGGGGAAAGTACCAGACTACAGTGAGAGTAGTTTTGCATGTCACATGTTAAACATGAAGAAAAGAACATGAGTGCTGCACGACGTTCTGCACATTCTGCATGGTAACTGTGGAACATGTGTTGTTTTCCCTGTTTTCATTTGACTCATTGTACCTGCGTTGTTCTTGATGGTGTTATTACAGTGTTGCCCTCTGAGGCTTACACAATAGCACACCATTACCATAACGTTGATCAGACGTTGTGGGGAGGTTTTACAGCCATGTATCTCCCTCCATATTGACCTGTGACCTTTGTGCTTCAGAGAATGTAGGGCGCTTAGTCACCCCAGCCAAAAAGCTGGAGGACACCATCCGCCTGGCCGAATTGGTCATCGAGGTCCTCCAACAGAATGAGGAGCACCATGCAGAGGTGAGTACATTACACACACTCTCTCCTCTGTCTGTCTGTCTGTCTGTCTGTCTGTCTGTCTGTCTGTCTGTCTGTCTGTCTGTCTGTCTGTCTGTCTGTCTCTCGCTCTCTCTCGCTCTCTCCCACACACACACGCACACACACACACATTATGTCTAATATATTCCTATAAAACACTGTGCAACGTGACCAGGGAAAATCCAAAGTCAGTTATTACCAGAGCAGAGAATTATTAACTACAGAGAACCACGGGGCATTTATTCTGTGTCTGACTCTGTGTTTAACAGGCTACAGTCACAAGTACTGGAAATCAGTCGGTACAGTATTCCTATCTCTGTTTTCTTTGACTGGGGGACTTCTGATTGGGTTACTTTGTTTGCTATACATGCCCACCTGGAGGTGAAAGCCAGCGGGGCTTTAATTAACCCTATTACCTCATATTCTACCCTAGGCGCTAGCTAGGAAGTTTTTCCCTGTGATGTCACAGTTGCTTTTCCTGTGAACAAGTGTGTCCCCCACAGAAGTTGCATGGGTCTGGTAGAGCAGTGTAGTACAGTGTGTAGTGTAGTGGAGGTTGGGTGGGATGATGATTCACAGACTCGATCATCCTGTTGTTGTATCACATACTTTTTAGTGGCACATGACTGTATTTGTACTCTTTCCAGAAACGTGAAGAGAATTTACAGACCTCAGTGACCCATTTTTAAACACCAAATGTGTCTATTGATTATGTGGCTAGTCCTAGTGCATGGTTTTCCTCGTGTATATCATGTTTATTCACAAAATAGAATGTTGGCATATTTTTTAACAGACCTTGACCTCTTGAGTATGTTTTGAAACAAAAAAAAAATGTCTCTGTTGTTTTGGATCATTTCTTTCTTTCACTGTCATCATCGCACATTTTCTGCCAAATAACCATTAGAAGGAAAAAGTCAACACGGGGACGCCAACTTTGAAGAAGTGTACCTGACTTAACCCCTTCCTGTTCTCTCATTGTTTGTTTTGTTTGCGGGGAATGTCCGAACAGGGCAAAGAGGTATGTGATAGATCCTGATAACATGACCTCTAACCCTTGCCACCCCCCACCTGCCATGACCCCTAACCCCTGCCACACCCACCTCCCATATTATGTGCATGTCCTGAAGATGCCCAATACCCAGGGATGATCTTAACTGTTCCCATCTTCCTTGTCTAGTAATAGCCTTGTACCCCAACTTCTTCCCTTATAGTTGCTGTCAGCCCGTCCCAGAGAGTTGTGCAAGTGCTTGTGCAACCCAAAGGGTTGCCTTTGGTGATAAGGCATACCCCAACAAGCACTGTGGCAGTGTCCCTGTCTATCATACTTAGACCCCTCCTACTGAAATAGTAGCCTCCCCCACCACCACATCGCCCCCCTCACCGTCTGGTCTGGTGCAGTTTTCTCTGTCCAACCCAACTGCCACAGCCAACTCTGGTCCCATCCTGTCAGGGAAAGACCTGCTCTCTAGTGCTGTGTGTTTGAGGAAAGCTGTGTGACAGGTAAGAGAGGTGATCCAGTCACCTCCACCCAACAAGCTGGTCCTCCTCCATTGTAGACTTGAGTACTCTCAATGGAAAAAGCATGCCATTTGTCAGGGTCAACGTGACCCACTCTATCCCCTCTTGCATTTCTCAAGTGCATTGTTGTGTGAATTTCCCCATTAGAAATGTACACTAACACTGTCAGTAGACCAGCAGAAGCAGCAATAGACACATCTTCCACTTTCCAACTCAGGACCCTCAGTCACCTCATTCATTCAGTTTGAGTCAATTCCATTTTTATTCAACTCAATTGGCGCATCTAATACAATGTTTGTGTATAGTGTATGCCATGTCCAATAAAGACCATTAATTGAATAGAATAGAAATTAAACTGACCCTAACTGTTACTCAATTCAGCATCCAATGTGGAGCATTAGTAGATGAATCCTCCTCGAGGCCTGTAATGAATTTTTTATTTATGGTTATGAGCCTCACCATTTTGACCCAGAGATCCTGTTGCTGGTTGCTGCTGGCGCTGTCATGCCAACCGTCCCATGCCAGAGTGCATCGGAACATTCACATCACAGAGGTGTGACGATGTGAATGGCTGATGGCCAAGGCCTCCAATGGGAAGAGATAGGGGGAGCATGGGAAGCTGAGTGTTAACCTGCATGAGACCAGCCTGTTCCAGACTCTGTCACTCCACTGATTCTATCTATCCTATGGGGAGGCTCAGAGCAGCTCTGTGTGAATGACTTAGTCAAGGAGCCGTGTCTACGCAGTTCTCTGTGTCTCTCTCTGTGGTCCAACAGAACAGTGCACGTTTAGCCGTGCTCAAGCGCAGAACTGAAACACTGCGCTCAAAGCTGTGAAGTGTACCCCAGAGATCTCTGTGTGATGCCTCAGAGGTGACAACTTGACTCTTATTGTGAAAACGAGAGAAGAAAAGAGCCCTTATATAGATCGGTGGAGTAGCATTCTCTCCCTTTTCCTCTAGAGAATGACAGTGCTGTGAGCCTTGTAGTTAGAGATGTGCTTGTATTATATTTGCATAATCTTATCCTCAATTTGTGTTTCTGTCTCTCTCTCTTTGTATGTTTCTCTACCTGCCTCCCTTTTCCCCTCTTTCACCCTCTATTTGTTTTTCTCAAACTTCCTTTATCTTCCCATTCCTCTTCTTCTCTCTCTATCCTCTACCTCTTTCGTTCATTCCCCCTTCTATCCCGTTCTCTTTGTCTATGTATTCCTCTCTCCTCTTTCTTTCATTCCTTCACTCAATCTATCTCTCCTTCCTCTTCTCTCTCTCTCTCTCTCTCTCTCTCTCTCTCTCTCTCTCTCTCTCTCTCTCTCTCTCTCTCTCTCTCTCTCTCTCTCCTCTCTCTCTCTCTCTCTCTCTCTCTCTCTCTCTCTCCTCTCTCTTTCTCTTTCTCCCTCTCATCACTCACTCACTCCACTCACTCACTCACTCACTCACTCAATTCACTCACACTCTCTCTCTTGCTCTGTCTCTCTCTGTCTCTAGGCGTTTGCGTGGTGGTCTGACCTGATGGTGGAGCACGCGGAGACCTTCCTGTCTCTGTATGCGGTGGACATGGACGCTGCTCTAGAGGTGCAGCCCCCTGACAGCTGGGACAGCTTCCCTCTCTTCCAGCTCCTCAACGACTTCCTGAGGACCGACTGTGAGTGCCTCCAACCCCGATCCAGGTCCTGAACTAGGGCTACATTATGAACAGACACGCAGAGCGTTTAGCACTCCAGAACCATACAGCACACACTTAACATGAGTGGAACATTCATGTCACATAGGACTGGGTTTTTATTGAATATTCATTGTGGTTGGTCTTGGCAAACTGGAGAAACTAAAACCTAGAGTTGAGATCTAATGTTACTTTCCCACAGCATGATCCTTTCTGCATTTGACTTCAGTATAATGAAAGGGATGAAGGTAACTGAGAGTACAATAGGGCGCTATGGGAGCCTCGCACTAAGAGCTGAGAGACTAACAGTGAAATGGTTGCTGTGGGCCCTGTCATCTCCCTAATGAACTGCAGTTGCCGTAGGAGCACTGTCCAGGGTGCTGAAAGCGTGACCCAGAAAGAAACACTTACCACTGCCTTTGTGAAGTGAACCTACACTGGGCTAATTGTCCCTGGGGAATGTCTCCTTTTAGCTTGTCAGCCAGGAGTCTGGAAGGAAGTAATGCAGTCTGTTGTTCACCTGCAGTGGCTTAATGGACTTAGACTGGAACAGCTTGTTATGCTCACTTGCTACTGCTGCACAATTGGCCACATTCACAGTGGCATTTTTTTTTTTTAATAGCCGATTGGTTATTCACATTGCAATGATCATAGTTACTAGACCATCTGGATACAAGCCAAACAGAAGGGCGAAATTAATGGTATTCTTCCCCAATTGACTTTTATAATACCAAAAGGCTCCAGTGATCACTGCATGTCAACACATGATGTGTTGGATTTCATAGTGCACTCTTTACATACAGTATAATTGATGTAGCACACATGGACTAATTCCATGTAATACTAGTAATTGTAATTCCCATGACTTTGACAGCATAACTCAACATGCAAACCTCACACGGTGATGAGTGATATGGTCACCAAAATAGCATCCATCTATCCGTGTCCCTCAGGGTCCTCCAGTGGTTTACAGGAGCACACTGACAGAGTATACAATGTCAAAATCTACACTACACACACAGTGCAACATCCCCACAACTACCATTCCATATCACAGGGGCATTTTACACAGAAGGTCATTTGTTTTGTCTCCCCACAGCAGCTAGCTTATATGGCAGGAAATAGCCCTAGCACCAGACAGGCGCCAAAAGTCAGACGCCATTGAAGCAGTTAATGAGGTCTAAAACAGAAGTGGCTGGGGAGAGGGGCGAGCCCTGCATCATCACTTCTGGACAAATACATCAAAGTGTACAGCAGCCGCTCAAGTGGCTAATTGGAGAGCGGCAATCAAGGAACAAAATAAACATCACACCTACTGTGTATCATCGACCTTGACTTCTATACACGCAGCACACACATATAGCCTACACACACAATCACACACACACACACACAGAGAGAGGGAGAGCGAGCGCTCAAAGGGATAAAATACAGACCCACTGTGTGGAGCCGTGAGCCATCGCATTAGCACACACTGGCCTCCATTTTATCTCCCGTGGTCTGTGTTAGCGTTGCCTTTTTACCAGTTGAATGTAGAGGAATCATGCCTTGTCTGAAAATACTAATAGCAACAGATATCCAACACAGAGAATAGTCTAGTACGGTACCTGATAGCGAGGAGCGAGACTACTATTAGCTTCCTTCTGATAGACTCAAAAGCTTAAAGCAAGGGTTCCACAGCATAGCTTTCATAAGACCAGTCCTTTCAAGACAGCGATCACTTCAAGGAAGACAGGAAGGAGAAGTCATTCTCCCTTGGCTGTTATATTGATGATTGTTCCTTTGGTGTTACAATTTAATGAATTACTTAATATATGCTCTTTCCTGTCTCAGATAACCTGTGCAACGGGCAGTTCCACAGACACCTGCAGGACCTGTACGCCCCCCTTGTGGTGCGTTATGTGGACCTCATGGAGTCATCTATCGCCCAGTCCATCCACAGGGGCTTCGAGAGAGAGTCCTGGGAGCCTGTCAAGTAAGGGCACCTCATCATCTAGAATCAACACCCTATTGTAATGATTCGATATCCTGGGTGCTACACAGTTTCTGCATTCAAGTTGGCTATGGCAGAAACTGACTGGCACCCAGAATAGTCAAACTGCAGTAGCCTAAGCATACCTTTCTTCATGTAGGCCAATTAATCAATAAAGGATGTTGGGTACTACCCAACATACAATATAGGTAGATGTTAATATCTTTTCAAACATGAATTACTGTCAATGATTTTAGGCTTTCCTGTTCATGTTAAAATAAATATTCAGATATTTTGGGGGTGATCATTTGTACCATGTATTTGTACATTAAATAGTTTGATATCCACATAAATGATGTATACTGAACAAAATATAAACACAACATGTAAAGTGTAGGTCCCATGTATCATGAGCAACAATAAAAGATCCCAGAAATGTTCCATACGCACAAAAAGCTTATTTCTCTCAAATTTTGGGCACAAATTTGTTTACATCCCTGTTATTGAGCATTTTTCCTTTGCCAAGATAATCCATCCACCTGACAGTTATGGCATATCAAGAACTGATTAAACAGCATGATCATTACACAGCTGCAGCTTGTGCTGGGGACATTAAAAAGCCACTCTAAAATGTGCAGTTATGTCACACACACAATGCCAACGATGTCTCAAGTTTTGAGGGAGCGTGCAATTGCCATGCTGACTGCAGGAATGTCCACCAGAGCTGTTGCCAGAGAATGTAATGTCAATTTCTCTAGCATAAGCCACCTCCAACGTCGTTTTAAAGAATTTGGCAGTACTTCCAACCGGCCTCACAACCTCAGACCACGTGTAGCCATGCAAGCACAGGACCTCCACATCCGAGCTTCTTCACCTTTGGGATCATCTGAGACCAGCCATCCAGACAGCTGATGAAACTGAGGAGTGTTTCTGTCTGTAATAAAGCCCTATTTTGACTTAATAACTAATTTTGATTGGTTGGGCCTGGCTCCCAAGTGGGTGTGACTATGCCCTCCCAGGCCCACCCATAGTTGTGCCCCTGTCCAGTCATGTGAAATCCATAGATCAGGGCCTAATTTATTTATTTCAATTGACTGATTTCCTTATATGAACTGTAAATTATATTTTTGTTCAGTATATAWTTGTGGGCAATTGTGTAAAAATATATGGTAACTATTTACTTTGACTACATATCCATAACACATTTATTACTCATAAGCATTTCATGAACATGTTATAACAGGTCTCAACCGCATTATTAAAGGTTCACTAAATATATCCATAGCATATCTATAGCATATTCATGTCATGCTATGCAAGAGTACATATTTAGGTATCTTAATAGGTGCATCATTACAATGACAGCTTAGTGTCATCATTATGGCTGTTGTCAAAAGTATGCTTCTGCCATACCTGTGTTAGTGAATATGCCAAAAGGCCAAACCACGTTTAGAAAACGATGCTGATATATAGCCTGTACCAGCCCCATCTCCCCCACCGGCCGGTATAGGCCCACGACTTACCTTCTTCTTCTTCTCACTGAGGTCAATGGTGCATAAAGATCCCCACGGGGTTGAATCCTCTGGGTACATTTTACGGATCAAATTGTGTAGTTGAGGGTCATATCATAACTCTTTCATATCTCATTAGCAACTCTCGTTCACATCACAATTAAGTAGGTCATACTGGTCTATAACCCACACATGAAAGGTCTATGTATGTATTCTATGCAGTCAAATTAAAGTAAAATCTGTTTTCACATTCATAAAGCATTTATAGCTATGCACTTCATGGTAATTACCTGTACAGTTTGCCACTGATCTATAACACCGACATTAACGTTCTATGTATGAATTCTATGCAGTCAATATAATATAATTTATATTTTCCCATTCATAAAGCATTTATAAACGTGCCACAATTATCAAAAAGAACACAGACACAACACAGAAAGGAAATATGACATTTTTTATTTACATTTTCTAGATTTAGCACATAAATCAATTGCTGAGGACATTGCCGAAGTATCTTAATATTCAAATTTTTCAGTTCAACTTTTCTTTAATAGATTTAACAAAGATGGATATTTATTGTATTCATATTCAATTCCTCATTTCAGACTCATAGCTAGCAATAACTATTTTAGTATGTAAAACTAATGTAGCTAGCTAGCTAGCTTAGCTCCTGGCAATGTCAACATATTTTCCAACTTTGTCAATAAAAGTTAAACTCATCTTAAAACTCATGACATTTAGTTAACAATGGTAGCTATCTGTATATTTTAAGACATACATTGTACTTTTGGACATTATGAGGTGAAAAATATCTATATCATCTTTACTCCACACACAGTGACACATACAAAGCTTTTCCTCACACTCCATTTGGCAAATCTGACCATAAGTCTATCCTCCTGATTCCTGCTTACAAGAAAAAACTCGAACAGGAAGTATCAGTGACGCACTGAATTTGGAAGTGGTCCGATGAAGTGGATGCAGTTTCGCTAGCACAAACTTGAATATGTTCCGCGATTCATCTGATGGCATTGAAGAGTTTACCACATCAGTCAACATCTTCATTAACAAGTGCATTGACGAAGTCATCCCCACAGTGGCCGTACGTACATATCCCAACCAGAAGCCATGGATTACAGCCAACATCCACATTGAGCTAAAGGCTAGAGCTGCCACTTTCAATGAGTGGGATACTAATCCAGACGCTTATAAGAAATCCCGCTGTGCCCTCCGACGAACCATCAAACAGGCAAAGCGTTCATACAAGACCAAGATGGAATCCTATTACACCAGCTCTGATGCTCGTCAGATGTGGCAGGGCTTGAAAACTATCATGAATTACAAAGGAAAACTCAGTCTCGAGCTGTCCAGTGACGCGAGCCTACCAGACGAGATATATTCCTTCTATGCTCGCTTCAAGGCTAGCAACACTGAACCATGCATGAGAGCACCAGCTGTGCTGGATGACTGTGTGATCACGCTCTCCGTGATCACTTTAAACAGGTTAACGTTCACAAGGCCACAAGGCAAGAAGGATTACCAGGACACATACTCAGAACATGCGCTGACCAGCTGACATTTTCAAACTCTCCCTGACACAGTCTGTAATACTTACATGTTTTAAGCAGACCACCATAGTCCCTGTGCCCAAGAATGCCAAGGTAACCTGTCTAAGTGACTATCACCCCTTAGCACTCACATATGCAACCATGAAATGCTTTGAAAGGATGGTCATGGCTCACATCAACATCATCATCCCAGACACCCTGGACCCACTCCAATTTGCATACCGCCACAACAGATCCACAGATGACTCGATCTCTATTGCACTCCACTCTACCCTTTCCCACATGGACAAAAGGAAAACCTATGTGAGAATGCTGTTCATTGACTACAACTCAGTGTTCAACACCTCCAA
Organism: Salvelinus sp. IW2-2015; assembly: GCF_002910315.2. Classification (NCBI taxonomy): domain Eukaryota; kingdom Metazoa; phylum Chordata; class Actinopteri; order Salmoniformes; family Salmonidae; genus Salvelinus; species Salvelinus sp. IW2-2015. The sequence goes on from NC_036851.1 coordinate 19,428,614, forward strand.
ACTCATCACTAAGTTAACGACCCTGTGTTTAAACACCTTCCTCTGTAACTGGATCCTGGACGGCCCCAGGTGATGAGGGTAGGAAACAATGTATCCGCCACGTTGACCCTCAACACGAGAGCCACTCAGGGCTGTGTGCTTAGTCTCCTCCTGTACTCCCTGTTCACCCATGACTGCATGGCCGCGCACGACTCAACAACACCACCTCTCCCATGACGTCAGCATGTTTCATATTTAATCATATAAGTTATACAACATGTAGATGTAACTCTGACATATACATTGTGAAATCTCTTAAAGTTACAATGTTTCCGTTATAACGGCTTAAATGATATCACAAAACAATAAATTATCTGACATGATAGTTCTTCCCACATTCTTTGTGTTAGAAATATTGTTTCATTATCCACTTTTGGATGTTGGGAGTTTTGGCGGGAATAATCTCTTTGTAACAAAATGGTTCTTTCCCCTCAATACTGCATGGCAAGGGAGAGAAAGTTCCTGCAAGGTATTTACAAACGTCATAAAACTGGCCATCTCCCCCAGGAGAGTCTTGAAACCTTTGATTAGCCGGCACCTTTGATCTCCATCCAGGAGGGCAAGTCATGGCACTAGTCACTTTATTCCTACCTAGGATATGTACATACAGTTGAAGTCGGAAGTTTACATACACCTTAGCCAAATACATTTAAACTCAGTTTTTCATAATTCCTGACATTTATAGTAAAAAGTCCCTGTCTTAGGTCAGTTAGGATCACCACTTTATTTTAAGAATGTGACATGTCAGAATAATAGTAGAGAATTATTTATTTAAGCTTTTATTTATTTCATCACATTCCCAGTGAGTCAGAAGTTTACATACACTCAATTAGTATTTGGTAGCATTGCCTTTAAATTGTTTAACTTGGGTCAAATGTATCGGGTAGTCTTCCACAAGCTTCCCACAATAAGTTGGGTGAATTTTMGCCCATTCCTCCTGACAGAGCTMGTGTAYCTGAGTCAGGTTTGTAGGCCTCCTTGCTTGCACACACTTTTTCAGTCCTGCCCARAAATTTTCTATAGAATTGAGTTCAGGGCTTTGTGATGGCCAATCCAATACCTTGACTTTGTTGTCCTTAAGCKATTTTGCCACCACAACTTTGGAAGTATGCTTGGGGTCATTGTCCATTTGGAAGACCCATTTGCGACCAAGCTTTACCTTCCTGACTGATGTCTTGAGATGTTGCAATATATCCACCTAATTTTCATTCGTCATGATGCCATCTATTTTGTGAAGTGCACCAGTCCCTCCTGCAGCAAAGCACCCCCACAACATGATGCTGCCACCCCTGTACTTCACGGTTGGGATGGTGTCCTTCGGCTTGCAAGCGTCCCTCTTTTTCCTCCAAACATAACGATGGTCATTATGACCAAACAGTTCTAATTTTGTTTCATCAGACCATAGGACATTTCTCCAAAAAGTACGATCTTTGTCCCCATGTGCAGTTGCAACCCGTAGTCTGACTTTTTTATGGCGGTTTTGGAGCAGTGGCTTCTTCCTTACTGAGGGACCTTTCAGGTTATGTCGATATAGGACTCGTTTTACTGTGGATATAGATACTTTTGTACCTGTTTCCTCCAGCATCTTCACAAGGTCCTTTGCTGTTGTTCTGGGATTGATTTGCACTTTTCACACCAAAGTACGTTCATCTCTATGAGACAGAACGCGTCTTCTTCCTGAGAAATAGCGGCTGCGTGGTCCCATGGTGTTTATACTTGCATACTATTGTTTGTACAGATGACCGTGGTACCTTCAGGCATTTGGAAATTGCTCCCAATGATGAACCAGACTTGTGGAGGTCTACAATATCTGTCTCTTATACACATCTAGATGTGTATAAGAGACAGATCAGAAGCTTCTAAAGCCATGACATAATTTTCGGGAATTTTCCAAGCTGTTTAAAGGCACAGTCAACTTAGTGTATGTAAACTTCTGACCCACTGGAATTGTGATACATTGAATTATAAGTGAAAAAATCTGTCTGTAAACAATTGTTGGAAAAATTACTTGTGTCATGCACAAAGTAMATGTCCTAACTGACTTGCCAAAACTATAGTTTGTTAACAAGAAATTTGTGGAGTGGTTGAAAAACGAGTTTTAATGACTCCAACCTAAGTGTATGTAAACTTCCGACTTCAACTGTATCTACCTCAAATACCTCGTACCCCTGCAAATTGACTCGGTACTGGTACCCCGTGTATATAGCCAAGTTATTGTTACTCATTGTGTATTTTTTCCTCGTGTTATTATTTTTCTAAAAATCTTCGTTTTTCTCTTTGCATTGTTGGGAAGGGCTCGTGAGTAAATATTTTACTGTTTGTCTACACCTGTTCTTTACAAAGCATATGACAATTTTTTTCTTCTTTTATTTGAATTAAGAGACAAACATCATCGCATTCTTTCCATTTTGGATGCACTATCACAGGACAAGCGTGTGAGAGTTGAGTGGTCATTGAAATGACACTTCCTGGTGAACTCTCGCTTCTACAAAAATCATTTAAAAAATMTATTAAACATTTTGTTAACCTTTTTCATGAATGAAAGTATACATTTGTACATTTAAAATAACAAAAATAGCTATTAAAAGCCAGACGAATGCTAGGCTGTCACCCGGAAGCGATGCCACCATGACTTACCTCTCATCTGCAGTCAAAACATAGAGAATGATAGAGGCTTCTAGTTGCCAAAAGGCCGTATTAGCATGAGCAGCGCCATATTAGCATGGSCAGTGCCATTGAGGGCTTCCACCATTTTATTGTAGTCAACTGGGTGGGACTTCCAACTTCGTTGGCTGATCCCTCCTGATGACCTTGTTGGAGTCATGTCCAACCGGGTCATCAGGCGGGATCAGTCAATTGTGAAGAAGAACATTGACTACTTCTAAATGGAGATAGCCTCCATGTCACTGCCTATGCTGTCACATACGCTAGAATGGCACAAATACAAAGATGAGTTCTTTATATATCTCCATGTTCTCTCTTAATTTGTCCTGTTTTAAAAGGTCTGTAATGTGCAAAAGTACAATGTAAACAGTGAAATAGCTAACATTGTTAACAAAATMTTGAATAAGGGGGAAACACTAGCTAGCTTTACCACCTTGTGTTATTACGTTTTACTCACTAAAATAGTTATTGCTAGCTGAATTTGAATGCTTTGAATATGAATCTTTGTTAAATCTATTCAAGAAAAACTAACTGAAAAATGTCAATAGTAGGATTCTTTGGCAATTGTTTTCTAGCTAAAGTTACATATGGAAAATTGAAATAAAATACCATTCTGTGTTGTGTTCGTATTCTTTTTGATAAGTGAGGCATGTTTATAAATGCCTTATAAATGCTTTATGAATGAGAAAATAGAAATGACAGTACATTAACTGCATAAAATTCATACATAGATCTTTAATGTTGGTGCTATAGATCAGAGTGGCAAACTGAACAGGTAATTACCATGAAGTGCTATAAATGCTTTATGGGAAAATAGATTTGACTTTAATGTGACTGCATAGAATTCATACCCTTCATGTGTGCATAATAGACTAGTATGACTAACTTAATTGTGAGAAGGGCTGTTAATGAGTTACGGAAGAGTTATAGTATCAACTACAAAATGTTATCCGTAAAATGTACCCAGAAGATTCAACCCTGTGGGGATCTTTATGCACCATTGACCTCAGTGAGAAGAAGAAGGTAAGTCGTGGGCCTATACCGGCCGGTGGGGGAYATGGGGCTGGTACAGGCTATATATCAGCATCGTTTTCTAAACGTGGTTTGGCCTTTTGGCATATTCACTAACACAGGTATGGCAGAAGCATACTTTTGACAACAGCCATAATGATGACACTAAGCTGTCATTGTAATGATGAATCTATTAAGATACCTAAATATGAGCTCTTGCATAGCATGACATGAATGAACTATAGATATGCTATGAATATATTTCATTAACCTTTAATAATGTGGTTGAGACCTGTTATAATGCGTTCATGAAATACATAAATATGTGTAATAAATGTGTTGTGGATATGTAGTCAAAGTAAATCGTTACCAAATATATTAATTTGTACTAGCAAGATTATTTACTATCTATTTAATTCAAATGTTCCCTATTGCAGCTAAGACCATATGTCTGAAAATGCTGTTGGAAACATTTTTCCTCTGTTTGGTATTCCCTAGTGTTCATATGGTATCCCTTGTATTAATGTCAAAGCTATTTGCTGTCACCATATGTTGAGTTATCAATTGTTAACTATATTTAGTCATTGTTCGCTTCAATGTTGATAAGACACTCTTTACACATCATTTTTCAACATTAGATTTGTCTCTTCTATTCACTGCAACTATACCCTTACTTATTTCAACTTAATGACTACTATTTTTCTTGTAAATTTGCTCTGCCTCACCAATTGTTTTTCTTTTTCTGGGCATTGCTTCACTTTCCCTTTTAAAACACATCCATATTACCACTGTTATAGCACATCTTATTTTGATTTGATTTGATGTCTGTTTCCTCTACACAGGAGCCTAACAAGTAATCTTCCTGATTTGAGTCTACCAAATGTCAAGCTCCAAATGCCCAAAGTACCAAATCTACCACCAGTTAGCCTTCTAACAATGCCTAGCTTTTCTACACCCAACTGGATGGCAGCTACATGTGACTCGGAGTGTGTATTGAGTCTCTGCTGGAGCCTGAAACATGAAAAATGCATGTGTGTTTTTGGCATGAACATGTCACATGTCATCTGAAGTACTGGCTCAATTTCTGGAGATGTACAGGCAATATCCACCAATCCTAATTTAGATGGGGTCAGGTTTGACCTAGTTGATTTGACTTAGTTAGCTAAAGGCAGCTACTCAACAATAGGCTACAATAAAATATTGACACATTTTACTCTACTATTTTACTTTACTTACCGTAGTAGGGCCTGTAGTGCATTTGTAAAACCAACCATGCCTAACGTGCAGAAGTAGGAGAGCTTTGATCAGCCCTAGGGCTCCTGGTGCTTGTCTTTACTGAGGCATGAGCCTCTCAGATACGCCTACTTTAAAACAGATCATGTTCACTCTTCACACCATGATAATGATCCCACTTTTATATTGACGGAATATGAAATGAAGTCCCATTTCATTAGTGATTCTGCCAGTTGTAAAACTCCATGTCTACCTGTTAGCTCTTAGCAGCCCTCCCGGGGGACCAAGGAGAGACACAGCGTGAAGATAATTGCAAAGCTATGTTTAGATATGTTGATCAAAAGCACTTCTTCTGCACCTTGAGGTACACCTGACACATTACCAAAGTGAAACATCTTCAGCACCAGCTACTAAAAATGTGTGAAAGGAGAGAGAGAGATTAAATGAATACATTCGCTGCCAAAATGTAAAGGCACTGTTCTGTCAAAGATAGGCCTGAACTAAAAGCAGGTTTGGTATCTTGTAAATAAGCCATAAAGACTAAGCCAATCTCACCCCACAAAATAAAACTCAAACACAGCCTTGACACAACCACAATGTTGATAATTAGGAAAAAACAGGCTCAGCCTATTCTAAAATATGTAGTAAAACACTGCCTGTGATCTGATGTTCTTTTTCCAGGATCCAAGTTGTCCCAGTGTTCTTATTGTTCTACCTGCAGCCATGTTCATGCCAAGGCCCTAGCATGGGGAGTGGGGTTAGAGTAGGCAGTGTTTCAAAATGGAGAACCATCAATGGCTTTTCATTTTCCTCCGACTGCATGTGTTTGAACTGAAGGGTGGAAAGACACAAATTACTTTTTAAGCTGATTGGAAAACACCAAGAATGGGAAATGCTAAATTACACATCATTATTAAATGAGGCCCTACCCAAGCTAGTGTTTAAAAGTATTGAATTTGTGTCTTTCCATCACATGTATCTGATCTCCAGTCTGCCACAGTGTGCTAGGGAGGATAAGTCCCTGTTTACCCTGTGTTGGAGCTCTTACCTGTGGGCGCTAGTTGTGAGAAGGCCCCTGTGTGTCTGGAGAGACCTGTGTGGCTGGAGAGATCTGCTCTCTCTTTCTGCAGGGTTTGGGGGAAGGGGACAGGGAATGGGAGTGGGATACAGTCTCCACCACCGCATCAGAAAGCAACCCCACCCTTCCTTGTGTGTTTTCCCAGAGTGCACTAACTAACTGACCAACCTCCAGTGTGCATGGAGCCCTACTTTTTCCCTGGTTTTGATAACTACTCAACTCTGAGGTTATTAATTGGTCAAAGACATACTCATGTCTGTTTATTTTTACCATACACTGATTGGGACCTTGATGAACACAATTCATAGAACCTCATTGGCCAGGAATAGATCAAATATATAGTATCTTCCATTCAAAATATTTTAGAACCAATCGGTAAATGGTCAAAATAACCCAAACAAATGGAATCCTGAAACCTAGATTTGCCCATCCTCTCTGATCCTTGATGTAGTCCTCTACCCCCCATGTGTTCTCCTGTTGTGTAACAGTGCTCTAACCTTTAACCTCTTAGCTGTGACCCCTGACCTGTGCCCCGTTCTTCCTGCCCAGTAATGGCTCGGGGACATCCGAGGACCTGTTCTGGAAGCTGGATGCGCTGCAGACCTTCATCAGAGACCTGCACTGGCCTGAGGAGGAGTTTGGCAAACATCTGGAGAGCAGGCTCAAACTCATGTCCAGCGACATGATTGAGTCCTGCGTCAAACGGTGAGAGAACGCTCCTGAATGGGACCCTTGCACTTGCTTACACACAATTACACACATACACAGTCTTGTACAACTAACCTTGTGGGGACACCCAATTCAATCCCATTCAAAATCCTATTTTCCCTAACCCTAACCCTTACCCAAACCTTAACCCTAACCCTAACCCTTAACCTTAACCCAAAAACCTAACCTTAATCCTAAACCTAACCCTAGCTCCTAACCCTAACACTAAACCTAATTCTAACCCTAATTCTAACCTTAAACCCCCTAGAAATAGCAAGTATACATTAATACATCCACACACACAGACATTGTAGGTCCGTGTATAGTGCTCCACAACCTCTCTCCTTTCTCTGTCCCTGTCTCCAGAACGAGGGTGGCCTTTGAGGCCAAGCTCCAGAAGAGCAGTCGGACCACAGACCTCCGCGTGCCTCAGTCCATCTGCACCATGTTCAACGTGATGGTGGATGCCAAGGCCCAGTCAGCCAAGCTGTGTGCCATGGAGCTGGGACAGGAGGTAGAGGATTCCTTCCTCCTTATAGTCTTTAACCAGTCTTAGATCAGACATCAGATACCAGTCTTAGATCAGACATCAGATACCAGTCTTAGATCAGACATCAGATACCAGTCTTAGATCAGACATCAGATACCAGTCTTAGATCAGACATCAGATACCAGTCCACCTCCACCTGCACAGCCTCAGTCCAACACAGTTTCCACCTATTATATTCTAGATGTAATATAACGTAAATCATTCTATTGATGTCTAGTAGTGATTTCTCTTTCACTCTGATTTATATGATATATCACTGAGCATGCTGCACTGGATATACAGACCAGTATCCACCCTGGAGCAGTACCAATGCACTTTGGGGAAATCATTTTGTGCTCACCAGCTGTGTGTTAGATGTGTATTCTATTAAAATTGCATGGATTCAGGAGCTCTAGGTCAATTAGAATCAGCATTTCTATGCTTCATTTCTTTCTATTTGCTCATATTATGTAATGCTATGCTTATACAATACATGTTGTATAGTAGTACATTCTGTATATGTATTTCTGTCAAGGTTTTCACTGACAATTAGTTTCAATGGCACTTACTGTGATTGCTGTGTCTCCTGATTTAGCTTTTGCTTGAATATGTGCTTTTGCTGTAGTCGTTTCCTTTTTCACTATCATCTTTTCATTTCTTTTCTCTATCTTGTGAAAGTTTGTTAGAGATTGGGTAAGTGTGGCTAACAATTCAATTGAAATCTCACTCCCAGTTCCCAAATGTATAATTAGCCATCAATGCAGTTTTCCCCAGTCTTCCAACACTTTAAATGTTTTGATTTCATTAGCATGTGTGTAGATGGTACTGAATATACATGGGGTAGATTTGACAGTTCTCATCTCTGCACAATCTAGAGACCGATACCAATTATCAGCGCAGAATTAATTAGTCTGAGGTCTTTTACATGGCTCACTTGAAGACAAAAGAATGCTGTCATACTACTGATTAGCATATTGGCCTACTGTGAGACCTGGTAGCAACAAACATAAGGGAAGGGAGGGACGCTGGATTTGGACGTTGTGACTAACATGTCTCTCTCCTCACAGAGACAGTACCATTCCCAAATTGACGCTCTCATAGAGGAGACTGTGAAGGAGATGATCACCTTACTGGTAGCAAAGGTGCTGTTGCTGTCTTACTCACATCTGAAAGTGATATTACATGAATGTTGTTATTAATGTGTTAGACTTGCCAGTAACATAACTCCCTGTCTGTCAGTTTGTGGTCATTCTAGAGAGTGTCCTAGCCAAACTGTCCAGATACGACGAGGGCACTCTCTTCTCCTCCTTCCTCTCTTTCACAGTAAGAACACACTCCTTCTCTCGTTCCCCTCTTTCTCATCGTACACTGCATACAGAACTGGACCCTGATCTTGATATGATTTTAATCATCACAGGGTAGGATTAGTCTTGTTCAAATATTGTACCTTTAGCAAACATATGTTCAGAGAATGTACAGCTCTCTCCCTCAATTTGCTCATGATAACACTCCCAATGCATGAAAAGGTTAAGTATTTTAGTTTCCTGAACATTGTAATAGAAGTCTACATTTTTTTTGAGTGAACTGTGTTATTACATTTCCTGGCACGACTCACTTAAGCATATTGCAGTCACACACTGAAGCTACACTCACAGTATACAGTTTTTACAATGAAAAGAAGTTGCACAGTTGGAATCTCAAATCTTTCCTTTTCACCTAAACTCTCTGTCTCATTTCAAGGTGAAAGCTGCATCAAAGTATGTGGATGTACCTGTAAGTGGGAGAATAGCTTTATTATCAGTACTTGTGTTTTTCTTGTCCCAGTCCAAGTGTGCGCGTGTACATGTTTGTGTGTGTGTGTCATTCCATCTTCCCTGATATGGATCTGGGCAAAAACAGCCAGCTAGACATGTCATTGTGAGTGTCTCTGTTGTGTTGTGTAACAAAACCCCACAAAAGCTCAACACGGCACTTTTTAAATGTATGCCTTGTCAGTGGATCTGTGATTGGGCCTCTTATGTCCGCAGGGCCAGGGCCCTAGTTTCTGCATGGTAATTGTTTGCTTAATGCACAAAATAAAATTACACTGGAGAAACATACTAATTTGCACCCTTTGGAACCACTCAGGGATGTGTTAACTAAGTTCAGTTTACAGCGGGTAATACAAATACAAATTCATATGACCTCGTCCGCTGGCACAAAAGATGTGTTTCATATACCGGAGAAGAGGCGCGAGGGGGAAATACACACACACACACARWSASWSWCWRARWRYCAKACYCARWSWCKRYRWTGAATATTTGAGATGGCATGAGAAATGGCAGCCCTCCTAACAGTCTGTTCAGCAGCCTGATCACGTGTTCCTAGTTCTTCTGTTCACTTTGCACATGCCCAGACTGTGACAGATGATTCTGGGCCAAGTACAGATCTCTAATAGGAAGTTCAGTGAAAAAGACAGCCATAGCCCAGGGTCTATATGCACTGCAAATGAAACACCTCTCCAGAGATGTCAACTGTACATTTTAATACTTTTTTTTCTGAGTTGAAAATGACAATTTGATAACACTTTGGGTTGAATGTTTATTTTAATACCTGTCAGTTTTTCATATGCATGTCTTAGAGCTTGACATGACATAACAGTTGATAATAACTTATGTCACTTTGCTGGTCTCCATCATGTTTATTATGAGGTAAACAGGTTTCGGTGCCTTGGTGAGACAATGAATTTGTTTTTTGGGGGCTAATTACTCTTTCCCTCTTGTTCTCAACTCTCTCTCTCTCTCTCTCTCTCTCTCTCTCTCTCTCTCTCTCTCTCTCTCTCTCTCTCTCTCTCTCTCTCTCGTGTTCTGCAGAAGCCTGGGATGGACATTGCAGACGGTTACGTGACCTTTGTGCGCCATTCTCAGGACATGCTGCGGGATAAGGTCAATGAGGAGGTGTACATAGAAAGGTTATTTGCCGTAAGTAACCAATGCCGTCTCCTCACAGGGGGAGGCTCTCCAAGATGTGATAAAACAGTCGGTTCAGAGGGATAAGTCTCATTTTGAACAGCTCTCTGGCTTTTCTTTCGCAGCTGTACAAGTAGCTCTCTCTCTCCTTCTCTCCGTCTCTCTCTTTCCCTTGCTTTACTTCTAACTCTTCCCTCCATACTGAATACACTATGCTCTAGCCTGTGTCTTCTCTACTGAAGTCTTCTGCATCTTCTGTTTATTTCTGTTTGAGAAGTGCAAAATCTTGAGGAGGATTATCTTAAGCAGTGTTCTCTCTCTGCGAGTCAGCAAGCAGGGGTTCATCAATTGAAGGCCACACAATAGAATGCCCTCCTATAAGATGACTTAATACCGTCTTRACAATTCCCCAGTCTAAATTCTGTCTTCAGCCATTACAATACATTGTGTTCTTCCACTAATTGATCTGTAGCAAAATTAATAATCAAATCAAAAGGCTAGGGTTAGTAGGTCGGCTTATGCTGACCAGTTTCCCCCACACTGCTGACCCGTTCCCCCACACTGCTGACCCGTTCCCCACACACTGCTGACCCGTTCCCCACATTGGACTATATACAAGACACTTGGAACTGTCCCATTTTGACAATGAGGGCTTCCTCCAACGAAATCTTCCTCTTAGGAACGACAAACAGAAAGGAGGGCCTCTGACCCAGGGCTTATTGTAATAAGGGCTTAAGAAGGATGGAGAGAAAGAAAGAAATAACGGAAGAAAGGGAAAAAGAGAAATATAATGAGTTTGTATTTGAGAGTGAATAAAGTGGGGGGAGAAATGAGAAAAGAGAACACTGTCTTAATGAATAGCCTGAAACCTGGTTATCTAAATAATCCTCTGTGATGCATGTTGACCAATTTGTCCACTACTCTTTTTGGGGTGAGAACCTCAGATTGCACCTGTGCGCGTGTGTGGGTGTGTGTTATATGCGTGTGTGTGTGGCTTCCCCTAAGGCCTGCTGGCATGACCTGCCTTCTATCTAATCAGTCTTCTCTGAGTGAAAGTGTCTCTTCTCCATGTTTGTTTCTCTTGCTGCTTTGACCTGCTGTTTGGCTTGTATCGTCTTCTCTCAGAAGAGCATTTCTTTTCTGATTATAGCAGAGGCCTCTCTCTCTATATATATGTCACTCTCTATCTGTTCTCCCTCTGGCAGTACTGTGGCGTATGAAGGTGTCTTGCTGCGCTGTAGGACTCCTCTATGTTGTCCTTTTCTTGTCGCTCTGCTCAATATGACCAAGGCGTGATGCTGCTGTTTCTATGCGTTCATGCTCAGGGATCAAAAAGCATAACAACGCCCTTGGTTTTCTATGTATGTTCCCTTTCCTTCCATCTCTTTCTTTTTCTCACTTGAACCACAATGCCTTTCAACATTTCTTTCAGCTTTACTTTGCAAACACTTTCCCACCTAGCTATATATTTTGAAATGGAACTTATCTCTCATGTCAGATTGTTTTAACACATTATGTCCAGTGGCATGATTCAGAGTCAAATAATCTTTCTGTGTACATCTACTAGCAAGGCCCATCTCCCTGGAGATTCACCCCATATATACATGCATGCACTCAGCATCCCTCCCTTAACAACCTCCTTGGCATTCGTACAACACTGAGGAACACATTTTTGTTATTTATTTTTTTAGCTTACAGCACCTGGTATTCCCAGGCGGTCTCCCGTCCAAGTACTAACCAGGCCTGACCCTGCTTAGCTACCAAGATCAGACAAGATCAGGCATGTTCAGGGTGGTCTGGTCACAAGCCTATTTTCTTTTGCCCATTTTATCCCCAAATTATTTCCTTGGCTCATCACTGCAACTCCCAAATGGGCTCGAGAGAGGCAAAGGTCGAGTCATGCGTCCTCCGAAACATGACCCGCCTGGCCGTGCTACTTCTTATTACACTGCTCACTTAACCCGGAAGTCAGCCACACCAATGTGTCAGAGGAAACACAGTTCGACTGACGAACAAGTCAGCTTGCATGCGACCGTCCCTGCCACAAGGAGTCGCTAGAGTGTGGTGAGCCATGGAAAGCCCCCTGGCTAAACACTCCCCTATCCCGGAAGGCACTGGGCCCATTGTACACCATCATATGGGGCTGCCGGTCACAGCCGGCTGTGACACAGCCTGGGATCGAACCCCAGTCTGTAGGGACGCCTCAGCACTGCGATGTAGTGCTTTTGACCGCTGCGCCACTCAGGGACACATTTTGACAGCACAAGAGTGCAGGGATGTTGCCAAAACAGACACTATCGTTTGAATTACTCTACATAGCTCTTAAAATAGTTTAATACTTTGAGTATTAGTCGGTTTTTGCAACATCTCCACATTGTTAAGCTGTCAAAATTGTGCCTAAATGTTGATGCTCCCCCAAACGAGATATTCTAGGATCAGATAACTTCAGCCTTACTGCTTCTTAGACATAAATGTCTGCCTTCACCGACACCCCCGATAACACTTTATAGAAAGGACTAAAGAACATGGGGATCATACCAGTTTTAAACAGAGAGGGGGAGGGGGCATCTGTTCTGTAAAAATATGGATAGGGATTGTTTGTTTTGTTCTTTTATTTCCAGGGATAATCATTTATTCTATAACTAATTATAAAGTAGCACGTGCTGTTGTCTGTAAACGAAATATGCATCCTGTCAGACATAACCATTGGTAACGGTTGAAATTAAAGTCTGGCTTCAGCTGCTATTTACATCAAAGGCCCAATACAGCCYTTTTAATATCAATATAAATTTGATATTTCTGGGTAACAATTAAGTATTTTACTCTAATAGATTTATGTTAAAATGGGCAAAAAAAATTGCAAAAAAACTAATTCTCAGGCAAGAATTTTGCCCAGACTGTCTGGGAGGGGGAAACTGAAAAATAGCTGTTATTGGCAGAGAGGTTTGGAACTATATTTGTTATTTGTCTATTAACCAATTTACACCATGGAAAGCGTAATCTTCCTCCCGTGCAAACCTGCTGATTAGAAGGTCCTGTGTAGATTGCATTTTCAACCAGCAACTATCAGCAAATAACACTGAATATTGACTAAACTGGACCTTTAAGATTTCATGTGTTTTTTGGGGGGATAAATTATAACATAATTATTAGGTATTCATGAAGTTATTACCATTTCAACCATGTTATTTCTAAGACAAAACAACAGGTGAACAGCCAATAGTAAAGTTAAGTGTAATCAAAATATATTTATCTTGGATAAATACTTTTTTACTGGGATATTTTTCTTTTCAAGAAATAAAACAAAAATGCTACCCATCCATGATATCCACTTAAACAAATTGATTTGCATTTCAGGTGTTTTGATGTCATTCCATAATAGATTATCAGAAGACAAGATTTAAATCCTGTTCTATTTTATCATAATATAAAACAAATTAAGAGATTGAGATGCTGACCTTGAAAATAACATTATTATTCTCTGTACTGCTGATCATGAGGGGATTACTTTTCAAATCACACAATGCCTCTATAAATGAATATCCCTCATGTACATTTTACACATCTAGACAAAAACCAAAGTTCAAAATTCTCTTTTCTGTCTTTTGATCTCCTTTTGACCTGCAATGATTTACGTCCCACGTTGAGTTGGTACAATTGGTGCCCGTTAGAATAGATGATTTAGAAGGAGCCAAAAGACCAATCAGATGCGTGGAGGGAATGTCTTAGCCCTATAAAGGTTAAGGGCAGATTTAGTGGTATGGGTGTGGCTAGGGCCCTTCCTAAGAATCCATTCTAATACCCACCCTCAGCCTTAGACCTGAGCAATGGCTCTGAGGAGTAACAACATAAGACGTTCCTCTAAGGAAAATTTCTGTATTCAATTGTTTCCCCTACCCTAATCCCTTGGGTCCTGATGACATTTGGTCAAGGGTTTAAATGTAATTGTGCGTGTGTGTGTGTTTTGGAGCCAGTTGATCTGGAGGCATACCTTATGTCCCCTCAGGGTTAATTAGGGTGGAGACATGGATTTCTTCAAGACGTCAGTAGATGTCATATCAGACACAATAAGGATATGGTTCACTTCATTTAAATACATGTCAGAAGGACTGACTTTAGCCTGGGATCAGTCTGACCATATGGGCATAAGTTAGTATGTTAAGAAAACAACAACGCCCAAGAAATTCATTATGATTGGAGACATATTAGAAAGTGAATAAGGCCTATGTTGTGACAGATTGGATGGCAGGGGGGGCTGGTAAACCATAACATTATTTTAGTATTAATTTCACCTCTTCTCTCTCAGTAACAACAGCTCTATAGCTCTGTGCCAATGTCAAGAGGGTAAAACAACTATTTTTTTCTGAATTGTTATTGCAATCAGTGAGAAGAAAAGTACTATTTGATTCAGGCCATTGTTACATGCCACGATCCTCACCATGAATCCAATCATTCTATGATCTCTTTAATAATACATTTTTGTTTGTGAAAATTGAGGCTCGGACAGGTGTACTGGATGTGTGTGTTTGTGCGTCTATGTATGTGTGTGTGTATGTCTGTATGTGTGTGTTTTTGTGTTTGGGGAGAGTGATGCGGGTATTATTCAACAGTAATGATTAATCTTACAGGACTGTTCTCAAAGTACAGATGGCTTTCGTGATGTGCTATAGGTTTTACAGAGGAGCAATTTCTCTTTTTCCAAGCTGCCTAAGCGGCACCAAATTGTATACAGTGCTAAAGAGATGAAACTCGCAGTCAGATGGCTAAGTTTGTTAAGTTCAGGGGCAGGGAAAGGGAGGGAGCTGGATGGAGTGAGGGAGTGTGTGGGGGAGAGGAACAAATAATTTGTTTTCTTCCCCCCATATCCCCTCCTCCTTCTTGAAAGAACAGCTGAAGAGAAGAGGATTAAAACAGCTGTGCTTAACGTAAGGGCTCATCGACTTAATGCGGCTGGCCCAGAGATCATTGATTAAAACAGCCATCTCTTTAGCCAAGGCCAAATCCAGCACTGCACTGATATGCTAGCTGCCTGGTGTGGACCTCCAGCCTCCAGTGCCAGGGAACAAAGATTTTGGGAGGCATGGTGCCCGGCCGGCACTGGGTCCAGTTGTTCCCTGGCCAACCACAGATACACGGATTACACGGGTCAATTATAGACTTAATCTGCCTCCTGGGGATTAGGGCCCAGCTCATTGATTGATTTGAAGTATTTCCGTTGACCTTGGTAGTTATCAGATCTGCAAGATTGCACTTTATGACGAAGTTAAAACGCTTTAATCGCCACGCAGGGAACTGGTTCACGACTGCCAAGGGCAATGGAGGGGAGAGCAGGAGGGATTATGTTCGATTGAGATTGCGCTGCTGCTGCTACTGTTGATGTTGCTGCTGGCTTGTGCTTGTGGTGGTGGGGATGATGATGAGGAGGATAACTGACAGACCTACTGATACCACTTCACTGTCCCAGACACTTTACCACTTTTTCAGGATCCTGTCGCCAAGCGCAGAGCCAAGTGAACAGTTTAATCATTTTGAGCTTCTTGTGCAGCACGCAAAATTAAACTGTGGCCAGTTGCGGGTCAGGCAGACGGAGAGGAGAGGCCAGGGTGGGGCAGGCAGACAGAGAGGAGAGCCAGGGTGGGTTCCAAGCGCAGACGTAGAGGAGAGCCAGGGTGGGTCAGGCAGACAGAGAGGAGAGCCAGGGTGGTCAGGCAGACGTAGAGGGGAGAGCCAGGGTGGGTCAGGCAGACGGAGAGGAGAGCCAGGGGGGTCAGGCAGACGGAGAGGAAGCCAGGGCGGGTCAGGCAGACGGAGAGGAGAGCCAGGGTGGGTCAGGCAGACGAGAGGAGAGCCAGGGTGGGTCAGGCAGACGGAGAGGAGAGCCAGGGTGGGTCAGGCAGACGGAGAGGAGAGCCAGGGTGGGTCAGGCAGACGGAGAGGAGAGCCAGGGTGGGTCAGGCAGACAGAGAGGAGAGCCAGGGTGGGTCAGGCAGACGTAGAGGAGAGCCAGGGTGGTCAGGCAGACGGAGAGAGAGCCAGGGTGGGGTCGGCAGACGGAGAGGAGAGCCAGGGTGGGTCAGGCAGACAGAGAGGAGAGCCAGGGTGGGTCAGGCAGACGAGAGGAG
Organism: Salvelinus sp. IW2-2015; assembly: GCF_002910315.2. Lineage (NCBI taxonomy): Eukaryota > Metazoa > Chordata > Actinopteri > Salmoniformes > Salmonidae > Salvelinus > Salvelinus sp. IW2-2015. The sequence continues at coordinate 19,444,946 of NC_036851.1, forward strand.
AGCCAGGGTGGGTCAGGCAGACAGAGAGGAGAGCCAGGGTGGGTCAGGCAGAGGAGAGGAGAGCCAGGGGGCAGGCAGACGAGAGGGAGCCAGGGTGGGTCAGGCAGACGGAGAGGAGAAGCCAGGTGGGTCAGGCAGACGGAGAGGAGAGCCAGGGTGGGTCAGGCAGCACGGAGAGGAGGCCAGGGTGGTCAGGCAGACAGAAGGAGAGCCAGGTGGGTCAGGCAGACGTAGAGGAGAGCCAGGGTGGGTCAGGCAGACAGAGAGGAGAGCCAGGGTGGGTCAGGCACAGACGGAGAGGAGAGCCAGGGTGGGTCAGGCAGGCAGAGAGGAGAGCCAGGTGGGTCAGGCAGACGGAGGAGGAAGCCAGGGTGGGTCAGGCGATGGAGAGAGAGCCAGGGTGGGTCAGGCAGACAAGAGGAGAGCCAGGGTGGGTCAGGCAGACGAAGGAGAGCCAGGTGGGTCAGGCAGACGGAGAGGAGAGCCAGGGTGGGTCAGGCAGAACGGAGAGGAGAGCCAGGGTGGGTCAGGCAGACGAGAGAGGAGAGCCAGGGTGGGTCAGGCAGACGGAGAGGAGAGCCAGGGTGGGTCAGGCAGACGGAGAGGAGAGCCAGGGTGGGGTCAGGCAGACGGACGAGGAGAGCCAGGGTGGGTCAGGCAGACGGAGAGGAGAGCCAGGGTGGGTCAGGCAGATGTAGAGGAGAGCCAGGGTGGGTCAGGCAGACAGAGAGGAGAGCCAGATAAACAAGCTAAAGGACAGAAACGAGAGAATGAAGGAAAGAAGGCTCTAGTTAGACCAAGTGTGATGACCCTGCTTTGTTACTTTGTTGAGGAGATTACAGTCAACCTACCAGGGTAGTTACAAAGAGCACAGGAATTAAATCATCAACATGTATTGATCACATCTTTACTAATGCTGCAGATATTTGATTTAAAGCGGTATCCAAATCCATAGGATGTAGTGATCACAATATAATAGCCATATCTAGGAAAACCAAAGTTCCAAAGGCTGGGCCTAATATAGTGTATAWGAGGTCATACAATARYTTTTGTAGTGATTCATKTGTTGATGATGTAAAGAATATTTGCTGGTCTGTGGTGTGTAATGAGGAGCAACCAGACGCTGCACTTGACACATTTATGAAACTACTTATTCCAGTTACTAATAAGCACGCACCCATTAAGAAAATGACTGTAAAAACTGGTAAATCCCCTTGGATTGATGAGGAATTGAAAAATTGTATGGTTGAGAGGGATGAGGCAAAAGGTATGGCAATTAAGTCTGGCAGCCCAACTGATTGGCAAACATACTGCAAATTAAGAAATCATGTGACTAAACTAAACAAACATTTAAATAAACTACACTATGAAACAAAGATAAATTATATAAAGAATGACAGTAAAAAGCTTTGATGCACCTCAAATGAAATTTTGGGCGAAAAAAGCCAAAAAGCCATCTCGGCTCCTTCATTCATTGAATCAGATGGCTCATTCATCACAAAGCCCTCTGATATTGCAAACTACTGTAATTACTTTTTCATTGGCAAGATAAGCAAACTTAGGGATGACATGCCAGCAACAAACGCTGACACTACACATCCAAGTATATCGGACCAGATTATGAAAACAAGAATTGTACTTTTGAATTCCGTAAAGTCAGTGTGGAAGAGGTGAAAAAATTATTGTTGTCTATCAACAATGACAAGCCACCGGGGTCTGACAACCTGGATGTAAAATTACTGAGGATAATAGCAGATGATATTGCCACTCCTATTTGCCACATCTTCAATTTAAGCCTACTAGAGAGCGTGTGCCCTCAAGCCTGGAGGGAAGCTAAAGTCAATCCGCTACCCAAGAATAGTAAAGCCCCCTTTACTGGCTCAAATAGCCGACCAATCAGACTGTTACCAACCCTTAGTAAACATCTGGGGAAAATTGTGTTTCACCAGATAAAAGGCAGTAAACAAATTGACAGCAGAATGTCAGCATGCTTATAGGGAAGGACATTCAAAAGGGCACTAAACAAGCACAGCACGTACACAAATTACTGATGATGGGCTGAGAGAAATTGGTTGATAAAATGATTGTGAGGGCTGTCTTGTTAGACTTCAGTGCAGCTTTTGACATTATTGATCATAGTCTGCTGCTCGAAAAACGTGTGTGTTATGGCTTTACACCCCCTGATATAATGTGGATAAAGAGTTACTTGTCTAACAGAACACAGAGGGTGTTCTTTAATGGAATCCTCTCAAATATAATCCAGTTAGAATCAGGAATTCCCCATGGTAGCTGTTTAGGCCCCTTGCTTTTTTCAATTTTTACTAACGACATGCCACTGACTTTGCGTAAAGCCAGGGTGTCTATGTATGTAGATGACTCAACACTATACACGTCAGCTACTACAGCGACTGAAATGACTGCAACACTCAACAAAGAGCTGCAGTTAGTTTCAGAGTGGGTGGCAAGGAATAAGTTAGCCCTAAATACTTCTAAAACTGAAAGCATAGTATTTGGAACAAAATACTCACTAAACCCAAAACCTCAACTAATTCTTGTAATAAATAATGTGGAAATTGAGCAAGTTGAGATGACTAAACTGCTTGGAGTAGCCCTAGATTGTAAACTGTCATGGTCAAAACATATTGATGCAGTAGTAGCTAAGATGGAGAGAAGTCTGTCTATAATAAAGCGATGCTCTGCCTTCTTAACAACACTATCAACAAGGCAGGTCCTACAGGGCCCTAGTTTTGTCGCACCTTGACTACTGTTCAGTCGTGTGGTCAGGTGCCACAAAAAAGGACTTGCGAAAATGGCTTAGAACAGGGCAGCATGGCTGGCCCTTGGATGTACACAGAGAGCTAATATTAATAATATGCATGTCAATCTCTCCTGGCTGAAAGTGGAGGAGAGATTAACTTCATCACTACTTTTATTTATGAGAGGTATTAACATGTTGAATGCACCGAGCTGTCTGTCTAAACTACTGGCACACAGCTCGGACACCCATTCATACCCCACAAGACATGCCACAAGAGGTCTCTTCACAGTCCCCAAGTCCAGATCAGACTATGGGATGCACACAGTACTACATAGAGCCATGACTACATGGAACTCTATTCCATATCAAGTAACTGAACTGACGCAAGCAGTAAAATTAGATTTAACAAACAGATTWAAAAAAATATCTTATGGAACAGCGGGGACTGTGAAGCAACACAAACATTGGCACACACACACAATAACATACGCACTATACATACACATGGATTTAGTACTGTAAATATGTGGTAGTGGTGGAGTAGGGGCCTGAGGGCACACAGTGTGTAGTGAAATCTGTGAATCTATTGTAATGTTTTTAAAATTGTATAAACTGCCTTCATTTTTCTGGATCACATGGAAGAGCAGCTGCTGCTTTGGCAGCTAATGGGGATCCATAATAAATACAAATATAAACTTTTAACGTTAGCTATACATTGTCTTATTTTAGTTTTTGTAATCTATATATTTGTTTCACTTTTTTTTATAATACAATGAATATATAGTATAATTTCTTGGGACAGACATGCGTGTGTTTCTATTTAAACTAGGGTGTGAAAAGAAAGCACATGTTTTGGTTGTTGTTTCTGTTGTTTACCAGTCAGGGTTTCATTTTGGGGATTTAGTTTTTCACTTTTACTGTGAAAAAAGACATAATGTAGAAGGAAATAGTGTATTTGCCCTATTGAAGACTATACTATATTCATGAGGGGGGGTTTGTGTTGTTGATCTTCCTTTATCAATTGGATTAACTTCATATCAAATTACATCTACAAAAAGAGAAGCAAACATGTTTACTATTAAAACAAAAGCGTCATTGAATCTGGGAAAATCTACATAGTCACAAATATGGTTGAAGAAATGTTTTTAGGAGGATGAGGACGTGTTAACACAATGCATGCCAGTCTTAGATATATTGTGTATGAATCCAATAGCAAGAGTAAGATGCGTTTTTCCCATGTAAAGCCATGATACATCTCATTATGAACGCAATGCTTATTGTTTTTCATGCCAGTTAATAATCTCTTTATGTTGATATAAACCAATGGTGAAAAGAGGCTTTGGAATGGATAATGAAGAATCTGGATGATAGAAGGCCAGAATAAAATAAGACTAAGAATAACAAACAGGTAGTATATAGACTCACTGCAACTGTTGAAAACATGTCAAAAGGTTTCGCTTCCTTTTAATGAAGTCTGTAAGCAGCTTAGACTCTTTATAATTACTGAGGGAGCATTTTGTTTCCCCCCATCCATCCATCCATCCATCTACCCTCACTGTGATCTTGGACTCTGGCATAAATCCCTCCTGACCCACCCCAGAGGTCCATGTCAGTGGTCAAAACCAAATGAGGAAAGGAATGGATGAATAACATAAGACGAGGGAAATGGAAGTTAAATGGAGCCGTCTTTTATGTTGAGTGGGACAAGTCCTCCTGTTGGGGGAAGGGGGGTGATAGGATCGGTTGATCACACATATACACACACACACCATTTTCTCTGTTTCTCTCTCCTCTCTCTCTCTTTCTCTGTTTTCCTCTGTCTCTCGCTCTCTATCGAAAGGGAGGTATGGTGGCATTTGTTTGATTAACTTGTCTGACAAAAGTGACAGCTGCTTGCCGGTGCATGTGGATGAGAGGCTCAGCGCGGGTCCCTCTTTGTACATCTGTCAGCGGAGAGGCAGGGGGAAAGGGTGAAAAGAAACAAATTGGTCCCAAAAGGCAGGCCATTCACTTTCTGCACCCCCTCTCTTCCCCCCGTCCCTCCTTCCCATTCAGGTGCTCGGCGGGATCCTCAAGTGCTTGCTGGCTTATTCCATTTCGTTCCCCCTATAGTCTGAAGTCCACAAGTGTTTTACCCATCATTCTGAGCCCCTCAATCCACCTCTAAGCAGCCTTTTGAAAGGAGTATGGCTCACTTTGCTCAGGCCTTTGCTCGGTTTTATTCACTGAGCTTTTCTGTCCTTTATTGTGTGTTTACTCAATGGCGCCGGTGTAGTCCACAATTCCAACCGTTTAGTTCCTCAGAACATGCTCTTTCTCTCTTTTTTTAACCATGTTTTTGTAAAGTACTCTTATTTTGACACTGTAATCTGTTCAACTGACACTAACTAGTGTAATGTGACTGGTGACTGGTGACATTTATGTCAGTCTTGTGTTACATATGCACAGAACATTTATTGTTAGCCTTACTTATTTCACATTTCTTTAAAAGGAAAGGCTGACTATCTTAGCGATTTAGTAGTGGTTGGGCACACACAGAGGAATTTTGTTCCACTTAAGGTTGCGCTGAAGCGTGTGAATCGTTGGCCGGCCTCTCCTTTGTAAATGCGGCACAATCAGAACAGTTTGAAGCCCATAAACTTGCTGAGCCTGAAACTTTATTTCAATTTTGCCTTTCAGAGTGCTGCACTCCCCTATGTTTAGAGAAGTAGAAAGGAGAGCGGTGTGAGCGGAGCGCAGGGTGCTGGCAGGATCTGAGGGCCACAGCAGCAGTGGTGCTCAGCCAGCGTGGAGGGACACGGTATAGGGCCGTCTGCTTCCTGTGAAAGGACTGACTACCTATGGGATCAGCTCTTTTGGGGGGTGGGGGGAGACCTGGGGGTCACCGGTGTGAGTTACTATGGTAATTGAGTTCCGTCATCAATGGTCCTCCTCTCAGGAGCTATAAAGCAGACAATAACAGGCAAGCAGCAGCGTTGAAAAGCAAGCAGGTAGGATTACTCTGCCCCTTTGTCGTAAGTGCATAATGTCTTGTAGTCAGATTTAAAGACTTCTCAACCCCCGGGTCCTCCCCTCAGCCGCCCGCTGGGGGGCCTAATTTAGCTGCCCTGGCTGCCAGCTCTATCTGGGCCAGGAGACCAGTGTGGACAGCTCTTTTTAACCACTAACAAAGCCCTGTAGACACCCTGGCCAGGAGTGTTGGAGAAAGGTTGTGCCTTTGATCGGCCCTACCACTCTTTAATGGATTTTTGAGGATTGTTTTGTTTTTATTTTAAGGAGCTTGTAGAGCAGAGGCCGTGTGTGTTCTTGAGTGAATGCACACGCTTGCGTGTGTGTGTGTGTGCGTGCGTGCGTGCGTGTGTGAGAGAGTTAAAAAGGAAAAGTATTGGTGCGTAATGTCTCTGTGATACACAGCGGCCTCCCCTCTCCTTTAAATGTAAGCCTGTCACTTTGCATTAGCATCGTCGCGGCAACAATCATCATTCCATGCCTCCCGCTAATTGCAGACACAGCTGGGTCCCAGCAGGACACCTACTACACACCCCAGCCTTGCACCAACCAGGGCCAATCTGTGGAGCACTAACACACACACACACACACACCACACCTACTACAAGATCCAAGCTCAATCAGGCCAGATCCAATCTGGTCTGTAGCACTGACACATACACAATCACATGCACACACACAGACCTTCGCACACAAAGGCACACACACACATCACCACCAGCAAGGGCGGAAAGAGGCAGAGTCACAGGTTGCTTGTAATCCCCCTATACCCCCCATGGAAGGGCCCCCGCCTCTGCTCCAGCATTCCTGCTTTTTGTGTTTTTTGGGGGTCCAGGACAAAGGCCTAAGCCGACCCCTTACCAGTCCTCTGTCCTAGTCTCGCAAAGGCGTAGTGGGACTGGTGTATGTGTTTATGTGTGTATGCATTGGGATACGAGGGGAGGGGTATGCAGATTTGCACTGAATTCTGTTGGTTGCCCCCCTGCCAGGCGTTATGGCTTCCTGTAACATGTCATATATGAGTGTGAACACCAGGTTCAAGGCGGGGTGTTGTGTGTGGTGGTGGAGGGGCGTGGGGGGGTTGGTGTTGCAGGGGGCAGGAGGTTGCACTGCCTCCCAGCTCTTCACCCCTCTTCGGGACCTGCAGATGTTTGTATGTGTGTGATGAAGCAGTGGAACCCCTATCCATAGGCGCACACACACACACACACACACACACACACAAAGACACACAACCATCCAAAACCACCTTCATTATCCAATCCCTAATATCAGATGGAACTTGATAGAATGTCACAGTGTCACAGATTTGATCCCTGTTGGGTTATGACATTATATATTCAGAGCCATATTACACGTGTTTTGGCTGTCAGCTATTGCTAGCCTCCTGCTGATCCCAATCGAGCCTAAAAAGAGTGAGTGCCTGGGTGTGTTCATCTGTTCTAAGAGATTTGTTAGGGTTTGTTAGTCTGTTCAGAGTGGAACAAAGCAAGAGTGCCATCACTGTTCATTTCACAAGCCTGGCATCAGAGTCTGTCTCTCTCTGAGATTCCCTTGAGCACCACACCTCACACACACACAAAAAAACGAAAGATTGGACCTGAAATCAAAAATGGATTGCCCTCCCTTCAGCTAAATATATTTGACCTAAACTCTCCCTGAACGTTTGAAAAAAACAAATTACCCTCCCGTATACCCAAAATAATAATTAGAATATAAAGGTGATAGTAGAGAAAATGATACCATTTACCCTCACTTCTTGGACAGACCACAGCCTTAGATATGCAGTTTTAGAAACTGTTCATTGTCCTTTAAGCATTACATGGCAACGCAGGAATTTTGATAGCGCACAGGCTGCGGGCCAGAAGGTTGTGGGTTCACAGACCACCATGGACAAGAATAGGGGTGGAAAGAGAGATAGGCCTATGTGTTCATCTTATCATATTTCTCCAATGCCAAATCAGTGATTGTTTGCAACGAAACTGTCCCTGTTTGCAAATAATACAATCTGAGACATCATTAGGAATCTTAGCATGATAGGTTACTTTCAAAAGTTATGCATACCTTTCCACCCCAGACAGAGTAGGCCTACCTTTCCACCCCAGACAGAGTAGGCCTACCTTTCCACCCCAGACAGAGTAGGCCTACCTTTTGTCCTACCCCAGACAGAGTAGGACCCTACCTTTCCACCCCAGACAGAGTAAGGCCTACCTTTCCACCCCAGACAGAGTAGGCCTACCTTTCACCCCAGACAGAGTAGGCCTACCTTTTCACCTCAGACAGAGTAGGCCTACCTTTCCACCCCAGACAGAGTAGCCTACTCTTTCCACCCCAGACAGAGTAGGCTACCTTTCCACCCCAGACAGAGTAGGCTACCTTTCCACCCCAGACAGAGTAGGCCGACCGACGCAGAAAAATGTAAGCTTTAACTGCTGGCTACTCTTCTTCCGTGGCTTAACCCAACAAGTGTAGGTAACAAGTGCTTCCCTAAAAGCTGTCTGGGTTTAAACATCTTCTATTGGACAGAAAGTGAATAGTTTAGTCAATTGATAGTGACAGAATTAGATTACTTCCCAAGCAAAGTGCAATTTTTGTCTCCTTGTCTATAGAAGGTTGTAGCTCAGCCTCTGAATGTAAAATAAACTAAACAATGACATCCTCATATGCATCGGTGTCGCTTCTTCCCAGATATTTTACAGCTTGTTTCTAGCATAAAGCATTGCGGCTCAAAGTGCTGTTATATGTCATTGATCACTTTATATGATCGCATTCGCTTTATTTTCTTCAAAATCTTAAACTAACAAAGCCTGTGCTTTTTGCCATTTACTTGAATTAAAGTAAAAAAATAAAAGAAACAATAATCCTATTTAGAGGTTATGAAGGTGAGAGAAAGAGAGGCTGACAGGGAGAGATGGATGGAGGGCAGAGTGAAAAGAGGAGAGTGAGAGCAGTCACACCAGGCCTGGCCTCTCGGCGTGGGGTCGTGCTAGGGGCGAGATCACAGCCCTGCTGCCATGGCGATTCCTTCACAGGCACAGAGCGGCAGAGAGGAAGCTGCCACAGTGGTACACATGCAGCAGGTTCCCACAGTGATTCATCCCGCAGAGAAGGCCTTTACGTTGTACCCTTACTTACCCCAGCACAACTCCAGGGAGAAGCTATACACCAGGGTTCCCCACCTGGCGGCCCACAGGCCAACTTTGGCCCGATGGGGATTTTATTTGGCCCCCCAAGTCAGGGATTCAGCTCCAAGTGATTTTCATTTTGGAAATCTGTATAAAAAAAATCCACACAAAGTAGCAAGATATGTGATCGTATACAAATGTAAGCAAGGTTTAAAATGTTAATGTTTTAGTCAAATGTTTGTAGTCTACAAATGATTTGTAATTATGTTCCGGCCCCCTGACCATCCACTCAAGAATAAATGGACCCGCGGCTGGATCTAGTTGATGATCCCTGCCCTACACTGTCATCTAGAGAAGGAACTGATGATGTATGTACTGTTGTCACTACTGGGGTATGTTCACTTGAAACATGAAGTACTGTATACTGATAGCTACTTTTTATCTAGCCCCCTGGTAGAGAAGGAGCCTTGTGGCCTGAAAAAATTGTTCTCATATCTCATGACAGTCTTTTTTGCACATGAGTGTAAAAAAAGGACACAGCAGAAGGCCTCTCATTGACAGTGTGAAAGTTCCAGCAACACAAACTCAAGAGTCATCCCAGATATGTTCCCCTCCTTTCTTGTCTCTGCCTGACGGTTGAGCGCTAGTCCACTCTGATTAGCATCAGCCTGCCCTGATCATTACCAATCAATTAGACTTCAAACAGGACTCAGCCCACAGATAAACATCTGGAGTCTCTCAGCTAGCTACTCCGGTTATAGAGGAGGTGCTTCCAGTTCACTCACCCCTCAGCTGAGAGAGAGAGAGAGACAGCAAGAGGGAGTCAGTTAGTCAGAGGGTAATGAGTGAGTGAAAGAGACTGAGAGAGGGAGTTGTTGAGATGGAGAGAAATACAGAGAGGGAATGAGAGGGGGATGAAGACAGGAGAAAGAGAGGGCATGAAGGAGTGAGATTGTAAATTCCTATGAAATGCTGGTTCTGCTCTGTGTTTTCTGTATTCTGGTTGTCTGTGTGTGTACGTGTGTGTTTGTGTGTCTGTTTTGCTGGAGACCGTTGTGTTTGTGTGTTGCAGCAATGGTACACCAGCACCATGAACCTCCTGGGTATGTGGCTGACTGACCGAATGGACCTACAGCTCCATGTCTACCAACTCAAGATCCTCATCAGAGTAGTCAAGGTAAGTCAAGCTCAGTCAACAGGCCTCTTCCACGGCATCCCAAACCAATTGGTCATTCATTCAAAGTAATATATCAAGGTTCACAATGAAATAGTGTAGAATTACATAATTTCATTTAAAAAATAAAATGTTTATATTCTCTTAATCTGTGACCCATATTGAATGAGTTGTGACCTACTGTACCTTCTCATGGCTTGATAGGAAGCCTAGTACTGACAACCATTGTTTCTCTGTCCTGTGTTAATATTTCAGCGTGATGTTGGTGCAGTGTGAACAGTAACAAGTCTTACCAGCATAACGTCATGTCACACATTTATTTCTGTTCTCTCAGAGAGACTGTCTCCCTATACATGCAGTAGTGACTGATGAGGCCTGTATATGCAAGGGATCTGTCCTCACGTGACATATAGTGTCAGTGCCAGATGATTTAGTACAAAAATGGGTCAATAGGATGTCCCCGGAACGTCAGGAAATTGTAGCCTAAAGTCATCASGACGTTGTGTAATGGTCCCCATGAGGTTTTTGTCTAGTACACGCCGTGTTCCTGATGGGCGCAAAGAAACGTCCCGCCCACGCAAAATGTAACTCTCTATCCAGAGCAACCGGACCCTAGTTTCATTACACCTCCTCGTTACTGTTGCCAAGCCCATCAAGAGCCCTGATTGGTGAATCACTTATCCATTCACAGCTCTTTGTCTTTTGGCAATGTTAGGGACACCCACACAAAAAGTGCTTTTAACATAGTGTTTTCAACGTACATATTGGATACACTTCGGCATACATGATTACATTGCATTCCGATCTTCCTACTACGACACCAAGTTAATGTCAATGACTGAGTTCACCTGTATTCCTACACTTTTCACTTCAAAGTAAATCTCAGCTCTGTTAAAAATACACAAAACAACTATTATATTTATTATAGTGATTCCGGAGTAACATTAAAATATGCCCCACCAACATTAAACAACAATATGGGAAAAAACTAACTCAAATAGCTAAAATAAGTTAATTCAATCAATGATGTGAGAATAGTCAGATTAACTAATAACTAAAATAACAGTGCAGATGGAACTCATTTTCTAAGTCCATATATACAGTGGCAAGAAAAAGTATGTGAACCCTTTGGAATAAATTAGTCATAAACTTTTATCTGATCTTCATCTAAGTCACAACAATAGACAAACACAGTCTGCTTAAGCTAATAACACACAAACAATTATACGTTTTCATGTCTGTATTGAACACACCGTGTAAATATTCACAGTACAGGGTTGGAAAAGTATGTGAACCCTTGGATTTAATAACTGGTTGACCCTCCTTTGGCAGCAATACACTCAGCCAAATGTTTTCTGTAGTTGCGGATCAGACCTGCACAATGGTCAGGAGGAATTTTGGACCATTCATCTTTACAAAACTGTTTCAGTTCAGCAATATTCTTAGAATGTCTCGTGTGAACCGCTCTCGAGGTCATGCCACAGCATTTTKAATCGGGTTGAGGTCAGGACTCTGACTGGGCCACTCCAGAAGGCGTATTTTCTTCTGTTGAAGCCATTCTATTGTTGATTTACTTCTGGTGTTTTGGGTCGTTGTCCTGTTGCATCACCCAACTTCTGTTGAGCTTCAATTGGCGGACAGATAGCTTTATATTCTCCTGCAAAATGTCTTGATAAACTTGGGAATACATTTTTCCGTCGATGATAGCAAGCTGTCACAACTTCCACCGAAGGTGTTTCCTCTCCCTGTTCGGGCGGTGCTTGGCGGTCGGCGTCGCCGGCCTACTAGCCATCACCGATCCATTTTTCCTTTTCCGTTTGTTTTGTCTTTGGTTCTTTCACACCTGGTTTCATTTGCTTTAATTTCTGTGTATAATTACCCCTGTTGTCTGCTTAGGTTTGTGCGGGATTATTCGTTTCATGTTGCTCGTTGAGGTTGTGCCTATATACCGATTGTGTATAGGTTTAAGGAGCGTTGTTTTTTCCTCCTTCCGTGAGTAACTGTGTTCTCTTTTGTCATGGGCGTTTTATTGGTATTGTACCTGACCCTATTTTGTTGTGGACTTGCCTATTAAAAGACGCATCTTGGACATCTCTGCTCTCCTGCGCTTGACTCCTTCACCTACCTCCTAATACAATAACGCAACACAAGCTGTCCAGGCCTTGAGGACAGTGATGCCAACATAGCAATTTTGTTGCTAGATTTAGCAACTTTTCAGACTACCCTGGCAACTGTTTTTCAAACAGCACCTAGCAACAACTTTAGCTACTTAAAAAAATGTATTTGAATCTTTTAGCAACTTTTAAAAGTGACTCAAACGCTAAAATGCACGCATTTCCCCTCTAAATGAAAACGATTTTCTCTGTCAACACACGTGCCTGGCTGCAAAAGTGCATTGTGAGTGACGTCAGCAGCAGGCGCTCAGCTCGTGCACAGGCAGCAGAAGGCCAGCTGCAATTTCAGCAAATTGCAAATCATTGTTGGCTGACTGCAGCAGCAGTAGTACGGGTTCGACGAGCCAAACCCAATGAATATAGTTGCTCACGAATGTTTGATCTTGAACAGAACTTACAACATCACTCAACATGTTTCATTCAAAATTGTACAGCCAGAAGTACAGAAAAGAGTGGGAGTCTGTACCTGAATTTAAAGGGTGGCTGAAGCCAGTAATTGGGGATGATTGTCGGGTATACAGTACGTACTGCAAATCAGATATGCTTGCAAAAATGTATGACATCAAAAAACATTGTGCTACAGCAAAGCATATAAATAAATCAAAACCGTACAACCCCGCAACGCAGTCTACATTACCACAGTTGGTTAAGAAAGTGGATAACTGCAAAAGCGCAGAAGCTACTATGGCAATGGCATTTGCGGTGCATTGTTCGCTGCTAGCATGCGACCATTTAGGTATGGCTTGCAAAGCTGCCTTTTCATATTCTGTGGCAGCAACAAACTTCCAAGTGCACAGAAATTATTAGGGGAGTACTGGCTCCTTATTTTCTCAAAAGGGTAACATCAGATGTGGGGGATGAGAAGTTCAGTCTCCTTTTGGACGTCCACTGATGTCAGTGTCTCGAAATACCTGGGTGTGGTGATTCGGTATTTCAGTGCTAAAAAAAGAACCGTTATGTCCACATTTCTCGGGCTGGTTGAATTGGAGGGGCAATGCCAGATCAATAGCAAAGGCGGTAGTTGAGTTTCTTGAGAAGTGTAACTTCAGGGTATTGGCACTGATAATGCGTCCGTGATGACTGGGGTGCACAACAGGGTGCACAAGATTTTAAAGGAAGAATGTGCATTGCCCAATTTGCTACTCATCCGCTGTGTGTGCCATTCTTTGCAATTGGCTGTCAGTGCAGCATCCAAAGAAACCATCCCTAGAAGTGTTGAGGACTTAATCAGGGAAACCTACAACTGGTTTTAGATTTCCCCAAAACGGTGCGAGGCGTACAAAGCAGTGTGTGCCACCATTAATTGTGGCCAGAAACCCCTGCAGATCACCAAAGTGTGTGCCACACGTTGGTTATCAATTGAGCCTGCGGTAACTCGTATATTGAGCCAGTGGAAAGAAATGAAACTCCACTTTGAGTTGACCAAGGCCAGTGAGCATTGCTACATGGTGGTTGTGCTCCACGCCATGTACATGGACAAGACCTGACAATCTTGTAATTAATCCTGTCCGACGTACAAGTTGCAGTGAAGTCATTTGAGGGAGGAGCAAACAGATCCTGTCAAGCTTTTGGACAATCTGGTACACCTCTTAACATCAATTTGTAGCAGAGTAGTCAACCCTATGGCAAAAATGTATGTCCTGAAGGATGCCATTGATGGACATCTCAGTCCATCACCATTCCTTGGGTACCATTTCGAGAGCATGGTGTACCAACTCAGTCTTGCGCAAGAGGACAAAAAGGAAATTCGGAGACGGTGCATCAACTATATTGTTGCTTTAAGCAAGGAGCTGCAAGCAAGGCTCCCAGACAACCTAGAAGCTTTGCGAAACATGGCCTTCTTCAGTTTTAAGGAAACGCTAAAGCACAATAAAGGTACCACCGAAATTATTAAAGGAGCTGAGCTACTGGGGTACCAGCCCCAAACAATTGATAAAATTGTTTCCCAATGGAGAAACATCCATCTGTTTTGGTGGGACTCAACTGAAAATACATTTGAATTTTGGAGTGAAGTGAATAATTACATGTACTCTTCCGGGTCAAATCCATTTGAAGAACTGTGCAAAGCTACACTCGCTGCCCTCTCTTTGCCACACTCAAATGCGGAGGTTGAACGGCTATTCAGCCAAAGGAGTGTGGTCAAGTCAAAGTTAAGAAATATAATGTCACTGCACACTCTCAACTCCATACTCCTGGTGCGGTATGGACTGAAGCTGGCTGGTGATACCTGTTACCAGCATAAACTCCCAGGTGAAGTTCTGCAGCAGTTTGGCACCATAGCGGCATACAGCTTTAAGGCCACTCCATCCTCTTCTGCTGGTTCCAGCTCCGTGACAATGAAGTTGGACAGTGAAGATGAAGTGGATTTCCTTGCCAATCTATGATTCATCATATTTACAGTACGTTTGCAAGGAGTGGACTTTCTGGAACTGGCGGAGACACACAGCTGATGGTGGCAGTGTACTGCAGTGTGAGCGAGAACAGTGGCAATATCTGGAGGAAACCAGTAAGCAGCTATCCAGCCAAGCAGCACAACAACCTGGAGAGAGCTGGATGCCTAGCGCACACATCATTATTTGAGTTAAGTTGCTTGTTCAATAGGATAGCATATACAGTTGAAGTCGGACGTTTACATACACCTTAGCCAAATGCATTTAAACTCTGTTTTTCACAATTCCTGACATTTAATCCTAGTAAAAAGTCCCTGTCTTAGGTCAGTTAAGATCACCACTTTATTTTAAGAATGTGAAATGTCCTGAATAATAGTAGAGAGAATGATTTATTTCAGCTTTTATTTCTTTCATCACATTCCCAGTGGGTCAGAAGTTTACATACACTCAATTAGTATTTGGTAGTATTGCCTTTAAATTGTTTAACTTGGGTCAAACGTTTCGGGTAGCCTTCCACAAGCTACCCACAATAAGTCGGGTGTATTTTGGCCCATCCCTCCTGACAGAGCTGGTGTAACTGAGTTAGGTTTGTAMGCCTCCTTGCTCGCACACACTTTTTCAGTTCTGCCCACATATTTTCTATAGGATTGAGGTCAGGGCTTTGTGATGGCCACACCAATACCTTGACTTTGTTGTCCTTAAGCCATTTTGCCGCAACTTTGGAAGTATGCTTGGGGCCATTGTCCATTTGGAAGACCCATTTGCGACCAAGCTTTAACTTCCTGACTGATATCTTGAGATGTTGCTTCAATATATCCACATAATTTTCAATTCCTCATAATGCCATCTATTTTGTGACGTGCACCAGCCCCTCCTGCAGCAAAGCACCCCCACAATGTGATGCTGCCACCACCGTGCTTCACGGTTGGGATGGTGTTCTTCGGCTTGCAAGCCTCCCCCTTTTTCCTCCAAACGTAACGATGGTCATTATGGCCAAACAGTTCTAATTTTGTTTCATCAGACCAGAGGACATTTCTCCAAAAAGTATGATCTTTGTCCCCATGTGCAGTTACAAACTGTAGTCCGGCTTTTTTATGGCGGTTTTGGGGCAGTGGCTTCATCCTTGCTGAGCAGCCTTTTAGATTATACCGATATAGGACTCATTGATTCCAAGATGGCGTAGCAGTGTAGGCGTGTTTTGTCCGTCCTCCCGTGTACCTTTGTATTTTTTMTATTTTTTTATATATTTWAAAAAAAGAATTCTATCTCTTTTCGATTTTTAATTCGATTATACCTTCCGGTAACCTGCCTCACCCAACGTGATACGGAATCGCTATTATTTTTTACTTTGGAACACATTCAAGAACCTCCAGTAGCTAACCAGCTAATCAGCTACAAGCTATTTAGTCACTTTTACCTTCTGCACAGACACCAGCCCTGTTCTTAGCCTGGATATTACTCGCCAATCTACCAGCATCGGACTGTCTCTCCACAACAACGCCGGATTCCTGCCGTAATCCCTGAGCCACTACTTCTGATCCTCACAGCTAGCTTGCAGCTAGCTAGCTAGCTAGCTAGCTCACAGCTTGCAGCTAGCTAGCTCACAGCTAGCTTGCATCCTCCGTGGCACCCAGTACCCGAAGCTATCCCCTAACGCCACTGCCACGAAGCTAGCACCAGTTAGCAAACAAAATTCTACAATACCTCTTTCGCCATCTGGCTTGGATTCTCTGTCGACACGGCGCCCAGCCGCACGACCACGTCTGGTCTGCCGACGAATACTCCATCCGCTGTGCCCTCAACCGGCCTCCGTCTGAGCAGACCACCCCCGGGCTACTAACTTTAAACACTGTGTGCTAGCGTGGTGACGGCTTCCCTGCTCCATCCACTGCTCCCCCCTGGACACTATGATCACTTGGCTACATAGCTGATGCCTGCTGGACTGTCCATTAATCACGGTACTCCATTCTGTTTATTTGTGTTTATCTGTCGGCCCCAGCCGCGAACTCAGGCTCTGTGTGTAGTTAATCCGACCCTCTCTGCCTAGTCATCGCCATTTTACCTGCTGTTTTTGTGTTAGCTGACTAGCTGCTGTTGTCTCACCTGTTGTTTTAGCTAGCTCTCCCAATCAAGACCTGCGATTACTTTATGCCTTACTATATGTCTCTCTCGAATATCAATATGCCTTGTATACTGTTGTTCGGGTTAGTTATCATTGTTTCAGTTCACAATGGAGCCCGTAGTTCCACTCCTAATACCTCTGATACCTCCTTTGTCCCACCTCCCACACATGCGGTGACCTCACCCATTATAACCAGCATGTCCAGAGATACAACCTCTCTTATCATCACCCAGTGCCTGGGCTTACCTCCGCTGTACCCGCACCCCACCATACCCCTGTCTGCACATTATGCCCTGAATATATTCTACCACGCTCATAAATCTGCTCCTTTTATTCTTTGTCCCCAACGCTCTAGGCGACCAGTTTTGATAGCCTTTAGCCGCACCCTCATCCTACTACTSCTCTGTTCCTCGGGTGATGTGGAGGTAAACCCAGGCCCTGCATGTCCCCAGMCACCCTCATTTGTTGACTTCTGTGATCGAAAAAGCCTTGGTTTCATGCATGTCAACATCAGAAGCGTCCTCCCTAAGATTGTTTTACTCACTGCTTTAGCACACTCTGCCAACCCTGATGTCCTTGCCGTGTCTGAATCATGGCTTAGGAAGGCCACCAAAAATTCTGAGATTTCCATACACAACTATAACACTTTCCGTCAAGATAGAACTGCCAAAGGGGGAGGAGTTGCAATCTACTGCAGAGATAGCCTGCAAAGTTCTGTCATACTTTCCAGGTCTATGCCCAAACAGTTCGAACTTCTAATTTTAAAAATTAATCTCTCCAGAAATAAGTCTCTCACTGTTGCCGCCTGCTACCGACCCCCCTCAGCTCCCAGCTGTGCKCTGGACACCATCTGTGAATTGATCGCCCCCCATCTAGCATCAGAGTTTGTTCTGTTAGGTGACCTAAACTGGGATATGCTTAACACCCCGGCAGTCCTACAATCTAAGTTAGATGCCATCAATCTCACACAAATCATCAAGGAACCCARCAGGTACAACCCTAAATCCGTAAACATGGGCACCCTAATAGACATTATCCTGACCAACRTGCCCTCCAAATACACCTCTGCTGTCTTCAATCAGGATCTCAGCGATCACTGCCTCATTGCCTGTATCCGCTACGGGTCCGCGGTCAAACGACCACCCCTCATCACTGTCAAACGCTCCCTAAAACACTTCTGSGAGCAGGCCTTTCTAATCGACCTGGCCCGGGTGTCCTGGAAGGATATTGACCTCATCCCGTCAGTTGAGGATGCCTGGTCGATCTTTAAAAGTAACTTCCTCACCATCTTAGACAAGCATGCTCCGTTCAAAAAATGCAGAACRAAGAACAGATATAGCCCTTGGTTCACTCCAGACCTGACTGCCCTCGACCAGCACAAAACATCCTGTGGCGAAGTGCAATAGCATCGAATAGTCCCCGCGATATGCAACTGTTCAGGGAAGTCAGGAACCAATACACGCAGTCAGTCAGGAAAGCAAAGGCCAGCTTTTTCAAGCAGAAATTTGCATCCTGTAGCTCTAACTCCCAAAAGTTCTGGGACACTGTAAAGTCCATGGAGAACAAGAGCACCTCCTCCCAGCTGCCCACTGCACTGAGGCTAGGTAACACGGTCACCACCATAAATCCGTGATAATCGAAGACTTCAACAAGCATTTCTCAAGGCTGGCCATGCCTTCCTCCTGGCACTCCAACCTTGGCCAACAGCCCGCCCCCCCCCCGCTGCTACTCGCCCAAGCCTCCCCAGCTTCTCCTTTACCCAAATCCAGATAGCAGATGTTCTGAAAGAGCTGAAAACCTGGACCCATACAAATCAGCTGGGCTTGACAATCTGGACCCCTATTTCTGAAACTGTCCGCCGCCATTGTCGCACCCCCTATTCAGCCTGTTCAACCTCTTTCGTATCATCTGAGATCCCCAAGGATTGGAAAGCTGCCGCGGTCATCCCCTCTTCAAAGGGGGAGACACCCTGGACCCAAACTGTTACAGACCTATATCCATCCTGCCTGCCTATCTAAGGTCTTCGAAAGCCAAGTCAACAAACAGATCACTGACCATCTCGATCCCACCGTACCTTCTCCGCTGTGCAATCCGGTTTCCGAGCCGGTCACGGGTGCACCTCAGCCACGCTCAAGGTACTAAACGATATCTAACCGCCATCGATAAAAGACATTACTGTGCAGCCGTCTTCATCGACCTGGCCAAGGCTTTCGACTCTGTCAATCACCATATTCTTATCGGCAGACTCAGTAGCCTCGGTTTTCTAATGACTGCCTTGCCTGGTTCACCAACTACTTGCAGACAGAGTTCAGTGTGTCAAATCGGAGGGCATGTCCTACCGATCCTCAACTTCGCGATGTCATCTACAAAATAGCTTCCAATACTCTACTCAGCAAACTGGATGCAGTTTATCACAGTGCCATCCGTTTTGTTACTAAAGCACCTATATACCACCCACCACTGCGACCTGTATCCCTAGTCGGCTGGCCCTCGCTAGCATGTTCGTCGTCAGACCCACTGGCTCCAGGCATCTACAAGGCTATGCTAGGGAAGGCCGCCTTATCTCAGTTCACTGGTCACGATGGCAACACCCACCCGTAGCACGCGCTCCAGCAGGTGTATCTCACTGATCATCCCTAAAGCCAAAACCTCATTTGGACGCCTTTTCCTTCCAGTTCTCTGCTGCCTGCGACTGGAACGAATTGCAAAAATCTCTGAAGTTGGAGACTTTTATCTCCCTCAACAACTTTAAAATCTGCTATCTGAGCAGCTAACCGATCGCTGCAGCTGTACATAGTCCATCTGGTATATACCCACCCAATTTACCTACCTCACCCCCATACTGTTTTCATTTATTTACTTTTTCTGCTCTTTGCACACCAGTATCTCTTTTGCACATGATCATTGATGATTTATCACTCCAGTGTTAATCTGCTAAATTGTAATTATTCGATTTATTGCCTACCTCCTCATGCCTTTTGCACACATTGTATATAGATTCTCTTTTTTCTTTTTTTCCTACTGTTATTGACTTGTTTATTGTTTACTCCATGTGTAACTCTGTGTTGTCTGTTCACACTGCTTGCTTTATCTTGGCCAGGTCGCAGTTGCAAATGAGAACTTGTTCTCAACTAGCCTACCTGGTTAAATAAAGGTGAAATAAAAATAATTTTTTTTTTTTACTGTGGATATAGATACTTTTGTACCTGTTTCCTCCAGCATCTTCCCAAGGTCCTTTGTTTGCTGTTGTTCTGGGATTGATTTGCACTTTTCGCACCAAAGTACGTTCATCTCTAGGAGACAGAACGCGTCTCCTTCCTGAGAGGTATGACGGCTGCGTCGTCCTATGGTGTTTATACTTGCATACTATTGTTTGTACAGATGAAGGTGGTACCTTCGGGCATTTGGAAATTGCTCCCAAGGATGAACCAGACTTGTGGAGGTGTACAATTTTTTTCTGAGGTCTTGGCTGATTTCTTTTGATTTTCCCATGATGTCAAGCAAAGAGGCACTGAGTTTGAAGGTAGGCCTTGAAATACATCCACAGGTACACCTCCAATTGACTCAAATTATGTCAATTAGCCTTTCAGAAGCTTCTAAAGCCATGACATAATTTTCGGGAATTTTCCAAGCTGTTTAAAGGCACAGTCAACTTAGTGTATGTAGACTTCTGACCCACTGAAATTGTGATACAGTGAAATAATCTGTCTGTAAACAATGGTTGGATGAATTACTTGTGTCATGCACAAAGTAGATGTCCTAACCGACTTGCCAAAACTATAGTCTGTTAACAAGAAATTTGTGGAGTGGTTGAAAAATGAGTTTTAATGACTCCAACCTAAGTGTATGTAAACTTTCGACTTCAACTGTATACCTTGTTATTAGCTTGTACCTATAATTGTTGATCAGTTAGGTAGCATGTTAACTACCAATACACTGCTTAAAACTATAATTGTTCAAAATGTGTAGGTTTACTAGTTGAAAATAAAATAAATCAAATGTAATTGTTCAATAATGTGTAGTGTGTAATTGTTCAAAAATTCTATGTGTTGTGTTTAAAAATAAAAATATCTGATCATATAAAATGTGTTGTGTTTAAGTTACTTTTACAAAAAAAAATATGTGATAATAAACAAACAAATCTAAACTAACAAATGTAAAATCATATTTTTCGCCAAGATGGCCTATCAATTTGAATAACGTCATTGTGTATTCTACGTAATGACGCAGTTTTACATTATTACGTAATGACGTCATCACGCAATGACATCACAACCTCATTTAGCAACTTTTAGCAACAAATCGACCTGCCGCTAGCAACTTCCTCTGAAAATGAGTTGGCAACACTGCCTGAGGCAGCAAAGCAGCCCCAAACCATGATGCTCCCTCCACCATACTTTACAGTTAGGATGAGGTTTTGATGTTGGTGTGCTGTGCCTTTTTTTTCTCCACACATAGTGTTGTGTGTTCCTTCCAAACAACTCAACTTTAGTTTAATCTGTCCACGGAATATTTTGCCAGAAGTGCTGTGGAAAATCCAGGTGGTCTTTTGCGAACTTCAGACGTGCAGCAAGGTTTTTTTTGGACACCAGTGGCTTCTTCCGTGGTGTCCTCCCATGAACACCGTTCTTGTTTAGTGTTTTACGTATCATAGACAGAGATTTTAGCATGTTCCGGAGATTTCTGTAAGTCTTTAGCTGACACTCTAGGATTCTTCTTAATTAACCTCATTGAGCATTCTGCGCTGTGCTCTTGCAGTCATCTTTGCAGGACGGCCACTCCTAGGGAGAGTAGCAACAGTGCTGAACTTTCTCCTTTTATAGACAATTTGTCCTACTGTGGACTGGTGAACATCACGGCTTTTAGAGATACTTTTGTAACCCTTTCCAGCTTTTTGCAAGTCAACAATTCTTAATCTTAGGTCTTCTGAGATCTCATTTGTTCGAGGCATGGTTCACATCAGGCAATACTTCTTGTGAATACAAAACGTACATTTAGTGAGTGTTTTTTATAGGACAGGGCAGCTTTAACCAACATCTACAATCTCATCTCATTGGTTTGGATTCCAGGTTAGCTGACTCCTGAGTCCAATTAGCTTTTGGAGAAGTCATTAGCCTAGAGGTTCACATACTTTTTCCACCCTACACTGTGAATGTTTAAATGATGTATACAATATAGACAAGAAAAATAAAATGATTTGTGTGTTATTAGTTTAATCACACTGTGTTTGTCTACTGTTGTGACTAAGATGAAGTTCAGATCAAATTGTATGACTAATTTATGCAGAAATCCAGGTAATTCCAAAGGATTCACATACTTTTTCTTGCCACTGTATATTATAGGTAATAATACCATGGCATTGTTGAATACTCGTTTCTGATTGGCTTGAAGGGCATTCTAGAGCGTGCATTATTTAAGCAATAATGCCTGATTACCCAGGAATTATCATGTGACAACTCCCTCAAAGGGCTGTTCTGAGGCCCAAGGCGAATAAAACGGTTGCCAACATATTTATAAAAATATGAATGACATTTCTGCATATTAAATATTATTTTAATGAGTCATGGCTACTGGGGCTACCGAGTGGCGCATCAGTCTAAGCCACTGCATCTCAGTGTTAGAGGATCGCAGTGTTACTGACCCTGGTTCAATTCCAGGCTGTATCACAACCGGCCGTGATTAGGAGTCCCATAGGGCGGTGCACAATTGGCCCAGCGTCGTTAGGGTTTGACCAGGGAAGGCCGTCATTGTAAATAAGAAATTGATCTTAACTGACTTGCCTAATTAATTAAAGGTTAAGTAAAAAACAAGTAAATTTGTTTTTGCATTATGAAGTTGCTACCCAAGCGGCTGGTCGTTAGTTATTTTCTCATGTTTTGACCCAGTCGTTACGTTTAATAATTATAATAATTTGACGTTACTATCAGCATACCCCAAATCTAGAGGTTCTGAGTTCAAATCCCAGGTGGGGTCATTTTGTCAGGAATAAGTGATCATGTCAAATGTAATCATATTGTTGTTAATTAAAGATTTTTACACTATTTTAGCTGAACAGCGTACCACTTACCTTAAAACCCCCATACCATTTAATTACTTTACTTATAATGGTTTCGGAGACCTGGGACCATCATGTGACAAAAAAACACAACGTCCCAAGAATGTCCTAAAATGGTTCTAACATGGTCCTGACATGGTCCTCAGTGACGTCCAGGGAACTAGACAAAGGTACTTCAGAGAGCGTTTCCTTGGGACTGTCATGCGACGTCCTAAGGACTAGTAAAATTATAGTCCTGAGATTGTCCTTAAAAGGTTGTGACATGGTTCTCAGTGACATCCTAGGAACTTACAGGGAACTACACAAAGGTCCCTCAGAGAACGTTCCCTTTGGACCATCTACATCAAATGAAAGTCCTGAGAATGGCCTAAAAAGGTCTTGACATGGTCCTCATTGAAGTCCTGGGAACTTAAAGGGTACTACACAAAGGTCCCCCAGAGAACGTTCCCCTGGGAGCATCATGGGACTTCCCCTTGACCATCATGAAATGTCTCCTTGTCGTCATTGAATGTCCCGTGGATAACGTCTCTCCAAAACCCCTTTAAGGGACCTAATGGGAACGTTGCTGAATGTCCTTAAGACATGGGACTTCCCCACAACCCCTGTTTGTGGGGATGGCTCTTTGAGGAAAATGCTACACGTGGATAATTTGCTAAATGTGTCAAATATTGTGAACCATTAAGTGTCCTCTTAAGTGTCCTCTTGTCCACTCCTACATTTTTCCTGATCTAAAAAACACATGCTAGGTGAAAGCATTGTGATGCCTGGGAAATTGTTGTCACTAATTAAATGATTTAATGATTAAGATAGAGGAAAGGAGACAAGGAGAGGAGGCCACTCTAAACAGTCGAGATTCACCCAAACATTGCAGTGCATTCCTGGCTTCATGTCCTCTCTTGCCTTAGCAACTGACTGAGAATGTTTTGTCTGTGTGCTAGTCCCAACCTTGACCCTCTCTACTCTCTTGTTCCAGAAAAAGTACCGTGACTTCCGGCTGCAGGGCGTCCTGGACTCCACACTAAACAGTAAGATGTATGACACGGTGCGGAACAGACTGACCCTGGAGGAGGCCACGGCGTCGGTGAGGGAAGGAGGGATGTCGGGCATATCTATGAAGGACAGTGATGAAGACGACGATGATGACTAGATCAACATCACCGGATGGAGCCTGCAAATCAATGCATGTATCAACTTTGTTAACCACTGGACCAATCTTATAGGGTTATTATTTTTCACTGTCAGATAGATAGAAATACCCACAAAGGAACAACAATACAAATTAGTAACTGAATACATAAATTATAATTATATTAGTCATTATAATTATAAAATATATATATTTATGTGTTGAACTAAAAAGTATAGGTGTTTTACAAAAAAAGTTAGCATTTGCCTAGCATTCACTCTTGAATGTTCCTAAGCAATATGGAGAACCATGTATGCGATGTTGAGTACCATGATTAGGGATAATGCTTGGTGTGTACCTGTTGAATGCAAACCTGTTGAGGCGCTTTGTTAACGTACTGTGAATACAGTAATGGTACATCATTGTGAGGAGGAGAGTAAGATCACCTATTGTTCTCATTCATCTCAGAGCGTATGTCTA
Source organism: Salvelinus sp. IW2-2015 (assembly GCF_002910315.2). Lineage (NCBI taxonomy): Eukaryota > Metazoa > Chordata > Actinopteri > Salmoniformes > Salmonidae > Salvelinus > Salvelinus sp. IW2-2015. The sequence goes on from NC_036851.1 coordinate 19,469,359, forward strand.
CAGCCTAAAGGGAACCAAACTACAGACAGCCAGGCAACCTGTTTGTAGCTAGATTACAATACATTATAAAAAGTAGCTATCCATTCTCTCTCCTCTCTTAACATCAATGTAGAATTTACTTTGTTGACTCAATTCAATACTCAATACTACAACATTTTCCCTCACTGGCAAAACATTTAGCCACATTTTTTTTTAAATTATGAGTTGTTTTAGAAATGCAATATTTTAATTGTTTCATTGTTATATCTTGTTGATGTATTTATTGATAATTTATGTTTTTTAAAACATAATGTTTTTTAAAAATATGTTATATTTTAGTTATAATAGCAATTAGCACAAAAATATTCAATCACAAAGGGAAAAGAGACTTTCTTCTGTGTCCCCTATACTTCCGCCATTCCAGGTGATTACGTGTTTCCACACTTTTATATCTTTATTGTGTCTGCCAGTATTTTCTCTGCCGCTGATGTTGTTTTGTATATACACATACTGTACATTGCCCTGTGTGCAGTTACTGCATGTCCCAGTTATCATCTTCTCTCCAAAAGTGTGTTTGTTCTCAGTGTAAAGTTACTGGTGGAGTCATTTTGCTTCTGCCTTATGGGAGCTTATAGATCTGGGGCCCACAAAGTGAAAATAAAAGTATCTGTACAAACATACTGCTTTTTTATTCATGTAATTGTTATTGTTGTTGTGTTGTACAGTCCTGATGGGTATACTAGAAAGTAGGTTCAATTAGTTAGCCAGCTAACATTGATAAACTACCAGAAATAACTATAGATGTGTTGCTTAATTAAGACATCTAAACGTAGATACAGTATGTGTTTTTGGTTGGGGAGTCATTTAGACAATGCCCATTTCAAGCTGTCAGGAAGAAAAAAAAAWAWTTCTGAATATTTAGGAAAGTTAGTTAGCCAACTCCTTGATCCTGCTTTGTAGTATACCCCCCTGGAAATCATATTAATTTTAGTTACATTTCCTAGAAGTAATCTGCCCATAGAAATTAGTGTAAAGAGTTAGAGAGAAGTGTTATGTTGTGATACATTTTTAAGAAAAACAAACTCAAATTGAAGCTGTATGCACAATACATACACTATATATACAAAGGTATGTGGACACCCCTTTAAATTAGTGGATTTGGCTATTTCAGCCACATTCGTTGCTGACAGGTGTATAAATTGAGCACACCGCCATGCAATCTCCATAGACAAACATTGGCAGTTAATTAACAGCTAATAAACGGGAAGCAAGTACAGGGAGTGAATTTAATAAATAAACTAAACATGTGCGTAATACGCACACCCCATCAACCACCCAACTTTCGTTTTTGCCTTAAATAACCTTCTGTCTTATGTAACAATACCAAACGTAAAATATAATACTAATTTGAGTGTCCCGAATTTACTTTACTATGTTACGTTTAGTCTATGAGACCAGGCTGCGTGCTCCAGTGTTGAGACTTGGGCCAGTTCTTGCTGTGATGGTCAATTGAGAATTTTATTTGAATACCATTATCATTCTCATTTTAAAAGCTGATTGAAGCTTAAAAACCAAAGCAGCACAGATCGTGCCTGCGTAAATCTCCAGGCCTATTAATCCATCTCGCTGTCCTCTCCCTCACAAAATTGTTGCATCGCGCCTGGATTTATGTGCTGATTAAATGTATAATATCCAGAGGACCCTCATATGCTAGATTGGATGTTGAGCTAGAGCATTTTGGCCTTTGCTGTCGATTATTCCTATATCAGGTAGCAACGAGATGGGCGTCCATAGAAACGTAGCCACAATTAGGTCAGAAATTAAGTCCCAGGGAGAACATTACCGCTTAGAGCCTCTCTCGTTTGTCTGACTGTGCCCTACGCCCACCACAAGTATGAGCTGGTGAAATAGTGTCTTGAGTTTAACCACAATGTCTGCAGGGATGAGAAGTCTCATTTGCTCAATGGCACAGCTCTTCATTCCTCAAATTTCCCCCTAGCACTTGATATGAAAAGTAATCAGAGACGACAATCATTGCACTAGGAGAATACAAAATGCCATAAAACACCCCTGCTTATCATAAATTCCTAATTCACCAGGACTTTATCATTTCTAATCCACATTCTGGATGAATCTCAGAATGTGTATGTCAGAATGTGGAAGGCTGAACTGAAAACTTACACATGCCTATTAGAGAATAAGGATGAGCAAAAAGTGATACCTATAGCAGCTATTCATACTTGTTATAATGTAAGTATTGAATGTACAGTACAATGAATTCCTACTGTCAGTTCTCCAAAATGACAAACTATGTTGTCACCCTTCAACCAAATCATAGCCTTGTTCTCGAATGAGACACAAGATTGTTTCTGTTGTTGTTTTGGATCACCCCATTCCCACAATACTGGGGATAAATCTTGTTTTTCTCAATTCTTCTAAGAAGGATTTGTTGTTTGCCCTTCTTCTATGACATAATTAAAAATATGCGGTCTTCTTTTAATTCGTGACTTTATTATATTTAATCCCCCTGATATCTGTCATCTTGTCCCTGATTTTTCTTTTTTTTTAATCTGGTGGAAGAGATCTGCCAAAGTGTATATCATCTTTGGCCATTCTTCCAATCTCCTTCTGGACTGTATTATAAACTCTCAAGATGAGTAAAACTTTAATCCAACACACTAATCTCAGACTCTTTTCTTAGGACACCACTGTGACAGGAGGAGGGGGAGATGAGGGGTTATAAGGGCTGGCGTTTAAATACAATACATGACCAAAAGTATGTGGACACCTGCTCATCGAACATCTAATTTCAAAATCATGGACATTAATATGTAGTTGGTTCCCTCTTTGCTGCTATAACAGCCTCCACTCATCTGGGAAGGCTTTCCACTAGATGTTAGAACATTGCTGCGGATACTTCCTTCCATTCAGCCACAAGAGCACTGTTGCCACAAAGTTGGAATTGTGTACAATGTCATTGTATGCTGTAGCGTTAAGATTTCCTTTCACTTGAACTAAGGGACCTAGCCCGAAACATGAATCTCATCACAGACAACTTTAGCATTTGAGCTAATTAACAACTTTGCAACTACTTACTACCRTCCCCTAACCCTAACCTTAACTCTTTAACTTAACTCCTAACCTTAAGTTTAACCCTATCCCCTAACCCTAACTCCTAGCCTAGCTAACACTAGCCAGCTAGCTAACGTTCACATTAGCCACCTAGATAATGTTAGCCATAACAAATTTGAATTTGTAACATATTGTATGTTTTACAAATTCTAAAACATATTGTACGAATTGCAATTACTAACATATCATACGAAATGGATGATGGACATTGACAAATTAATACATACCATACGAAGTGTAACATATCATACTAAATGGAGTGTCTCAGATTTATGTTCGAAATAATATGAAATGCTCTGAGACCAGGTTGGAGCACAAGCAGTGGGGTGTCCTGACAGTTGAGGCCCCCATATACGACCCAACAGGTTCCCTCAGACATGATATCGCAGGATAATAACAACAACAAGAACATTGTAAGAGGAAAAAGTTAACGACCATAATATAAACAATTGGGCTACCAAATCCAGTGATCTTCACACTTTATTTTAAGCAAGCAATTTGTTATATATACCCACACAAAAAAATGGGCTGCTGCATTCAAACGTTTGTTCAGAACAGCTTCTGTTTTTTGGGGAGGTATTTTTGTTAATTTGCGTGCCAGAWGTGTTGAAATTGCCTGTTATTTAACAGAGCAGGTAGATGTCATATCCGTTTAATAAAGGCTGTAGCAAAGCCTCTTATGTTTTACTACCTCTCCATAACCTTCTTATCTGAGCCTTAAGAAGGGAAAACAACCCCACTGATTAATTTTGTATATTTTTTCCATGAAAAGAGTAGCTTACAGTTTAAAGCAATCTAACACAATGTTCAGTCAAGACATCAGCGCAGCGTATTACAGAGAGATGTTCTTCCTGTCTGATCATACAGTAAGCCCATATGGGGATCAACAGGATCACAGTGAGGAACTGGGGCTGCCAATCCCACTGTTGTTAAAATTTAATCACCTGATAGACACATTTATATTTCATAGCTCATTTAATTTTTTATATATTTTTCTCCACAATTTCGTGGTATCCAATTGGTAGTTACAGTCTTGTCCCATCGCCGCAACTCCCGCACGGACTCGGGAGAGGCTAAGGTTGAGAGCCGTGCATCCTCCGAAACACAACCCAACCAAGCCGCACTGCTTCTTGACACAATGCCTACTTAACCCAGAAGCCAGCTGCACCCATGTGTCAGAGGAAAATCCTTGCACCTGGCAAACGTGTCAGTGTGCCCGACCCACCACAGGAGTCGCTAGTGGACAAGAACAACCCTGCCGGCCAAACCCTTCCCTAACCCGGACGACGCTGGGCTGGTTGTGCGCCGCCCCATGGGTCTCCCAGTAGCGGCCGGCTCCGACAGAGCCTGGACTCAAACCAGGATCTCTAGTGGCACAGTTTAGCACTGCGATGCAGGGCCTTAYACCACTGCGCCACTCCGGATGCCCTCCATAGGTAATTTTAGCAAATATGTTGTACATATCATAGCATTTCACCAAGTTCTTACAATGGTCAGAAATGGTTTAGAAAAACTATACCTTGAATCTATGCTATCGTGCCCAGAAACCTGCTCCTTTTACTCTCTGTTCCGAACGTGCTAGACYGCCAGTTCTTATAGCCTTTAGCCGTGCCCTTATCCTACTTCTCCTCTGTTCCTCTGGTGATGTAGAGGTTAATCTAGGACCTGCAGTGCCTAGCTCCACTCCTACTCCCCAGGTGCTCTCATTTGTTGACTTCTGTAACCGTAAAAGCCTTGGTTTCATGCATGTTAACATTAGAAGCCTACTCCCTAAGTTTGCTTTATTCACTGCTTTAACACATTCTGCCAACCCGGATGTTTTAGCCGTGTCTGAATCCTGGCTTAGGAAAACCACCAAAAACCCAAAAATGTCCATCCCTAACTATAACATTTTCCGCCAAGATAGAACTGCCAAGGGGGCGGTGTTGCAATCTACTGCAGAGACAGCCTGCAGAGTTCTATCTTACTATCCAGGTCTGTACCAAAACAATTTGAGCTTCTACTTCTAAAAATGCACCTTTCCAGAAACAAGTCTCTCACCGTTGCCGCTTGCTATAGACCACCCTCTACCCCCAGCTGTGCCCTGGACACCATATGTGAATTGATTGCCCCCCATCTATCTTCTGAGCCCGTGCTGCTAGGTGACCTAAACTGGGACATGCTTAACACCTCGGCCATCCTACAATCTAAGCTTGATGCCCTCAATCTCACACAAATGATCTATGAACCTACCAGGTACAACCCCAAATCTGTAAACACAGGCACCCTCGTAGATATCATCCTAACTAACTCGCCCTCCAAATACACCTCTGCTGTTTTCAACCAAGATCTCAGCGATCACTGCCTCATTGCCTGCATCCGTAATGGGTTTGCGGTTAAACGATCCCTAAAACACTTCAGCGAACAGGCCTTTCTAATCGACCTGGCCGGGGTATCCTGGAAGGATATTGACCTCATTCCGTCAGTAGAGGATGCCTGGTTATTCTTTAAAAGTGCCTTCCTCACCATCTTAAGTAAGCATGCTCRATTCATGTAGAATGTAGAACAAGGAATAGATATAGCCCTTGGTTCAATCTGCCCTTGACCAGCACAAAAACATCCTGTGGCATTCTGCATTAGCATCGAATAGCCCCCGTGATATGCAACTTTTCAGGGAAGTTAGGAACCAATATACACAGGCAGTTAGGAAAGCTAAGGCTAGCTTTTTCAAACAGAAATTTGCATCCTGTAGTACAAACTCAAAAAAGTTCTGTGACACTGCAAAGTCCATGGAGAATAAGAGCACCTCCTCCCAGCTGCCCACTGCACTGAGGCTAGGAAACACTGTCACTACCGATAAATCCACAATAATTGAGAATTTCAATAAGCATTTTTCTACGACTGGCCATGCTTTCCACGTGGCTACCCCTACCCCGGTCAACAGCCCTGCACTCCCCACAGCAACGCGCCCAAACCTTCCCCARTTCTCCTTCACCCAAATCCAGATAGCTGATATTCTGAAAGAGCTGCAAAATCTGGACCCCTACAAATCAGCCAGGCTAGACAATCTGGACCATCTCTTTCTAAAATTATCTGCCGAAAATGTTGCAACCTCTATTACTAGCCTGTTCAACCTCTCTTTCGTATCGTCTGAGATTCCCATAGATTGGAAAGCTGCCACGGTCATCCCCCTCTTCAAAGGGGGAGACACTCTAGACCCAAACTGCTACAGACCTACAGACCTATATCCATTCTACCCTGCCTTTCTTGGTCTTTGAAAGCCAAGTTAACAAACAGATTACCGACCATTTCGAATCTCACCACACCTTCTATGCAATCTGGTTTCAGAGCTGGTCATGGGTGCACCTCAGCCACGCTCAAGATCCTAAACGAAATCGTAACCGCCATCGATAAGAGACATTACTGTGCAGCCGTATTCATCGACCTGGCTAAGGCTTTCGACTCTGTCAATCACAACATTCTTATTGGCAGACTCAACAGCCTTGGTTTCTCAAATGATTGCCTCGCTTGGTTCACCAACTACATCTCCGATAGAGTTCCGTATGTCAAATCGGAGGGCCTGTTGTCCGGACCTCTGGCAGTCTCTATGGGGGTGCCACAGGGTTCAATTCTCGGGCCGACTTTCTTCTCTGTATACATCAATGATGTCGCTCTCGCTGCTGGTGACTCTTTGATCCACCTCTACGCAGACGATACCATTCTGTATACCTCTGGCCCTTCGTTGGACACTGTGTTAACTAACCTCCTGATGAGCTTCAATGCCATACAACTCTCCTTCCGTGGCCTCCAACTGCTCRTAAATGCAAGTAAAACTAAATGAATGCTCTTTAACCGATCGCTGCCCGCACATGCCCGCCCGTCCAGCATCACTACTCTGGACGGTTCTGACTTAGAATATGTGAACAACCAAAAATACCTAAGTGTCTGYTTAGACTGTAAACTCTCCTTCCAGACTCACATTAAACATCTCCAATCCAAAATTAAATCTAGAATTGGCTTCCTATTTTGCAACAAAGCATCCTTCACTCATGCTGCCAAACATACCCTCGTAAAACTGACCATCCTACCGATCCTCGACTTCGGCGATGTCATTTACAAAATAGCCTCCAACACTCTACTCAACTAATTGGATGCAGTCTATCACAGTGAAATCCGTTTTGTCACCAAAGCCCCATATACTACCCACCACTGCGACCTGTATGCTCTCGTGGGCTGGCCCTCACTACATACTCGTCGCCAAACCCACTGGCTCCAGGTCATCTACAAGTCTCTGCTAGGTAAAGCCCTGCCTTATCTCAGCTCACTAGTCACCATAGCAGCACCCACCCGTAGCACGCGCTCCAGCAGGTATATCTCACTGGTCACCCCCAAAGCCAATTCTTCCTTTGGCCGCCTTTCCTTCCAGTTCTCTGCTGCCAATGACTGGAACGAACGGCAAAAATCTCTGAAGCTGGAGGCTTTTACCTCCCTCACTAGCTTTAAGCACCAGCTATCAGAGCACCTGTACATAGCTCATCTGTAAATAGCCCATCCAATCTACCTCATCCCATACTGTATTTATTTATTTATCTTGCTCCTTTGCACCCCAGAATCTCAACTTGCACATTCATCCTCTACACATCCTACCATCCTAGTGTTTAAATTGCTACATTGTAATTTCTTTGACACCATGGCCTATTTATTGCCTTACCTCTCTTATCCTACCTTCTTTGCACATGCTGTATATAGATTTTCCTACTGTATTATTGATTGTATGTTTGTTTATTCCATGTGTAACTCTGTGTTGTTGTATGTGTCGAACTGCTTTACTTTATCTTGGCCAGGTCGCAGTTGCAAATGAGAACTTGTTCTCAACTAGCCTACCTGGTTAAATAAAGGTGAAATAAAAAAATAAAAAAAATATTCCAATGCACCTGTCCTCTAGCCTATAGTCAAAAATGCTAATGCATATAAGCAAACATGCAATGCTGCTCCGATGTCCTCTTCAGTGCTGGTGATGGGCCTGGGTAGGTGTCGGCTGGCCTGAGTCAGGCTTGGGTAGACCTGGGCCTTGCATGGCTCTACTGGACTCAGAGCTGGCCCAGAGGGGACGCTCCCTTCAACCTGCTGTCGATCACTTTAATTTTGGCAGACACATGGGGTCTGTGCAGAGTGGGCGGCAGCCAGCAGGGCAAACCAAGGCCTCTCAGGTGGCCATACATGCTCTGTTCTCTCAGGCCTCCTCACCATTGTCCTGCTCTGCCATTCACTCCCCTGCTCTAAGCATCAAAGGCAAGGCTGCCCCGTGCTTTGAAAAGCTATGGGCTATTCAGAACTAACAGTATGGAGAACCTCCTGCACTTGGATAAGGGGTCAGAAAAATAGAAGGATGGGGGGAGGGAGATGGGGGACTTTAAAAGGCACAGAGTAAAAGTGGCACCAATGACAAATGTGACAAAAGAAGTAACGAAGGTGGGGGGAGAGAAATGTGGGCTAAAAGGCTGCCTTACGTATTTTGAATAGGGCACGCTGAATGTGTGTGACAAATAGAGAATGTTTGTGCGTGTGTGTGTGTGTGCGCGTGCATGTTGGAGTGTTCTGTAGATGAAGAGAGGCAAACAGACAGGCCACATGGTGGTCGTGTTGAGGAGCAGGTGAGGGGCAGGAGGTCTGACAGGCTAGAGGAACTCAGGAGGCCTTCAGGACACAAACACTGACTGACAAAAAGACTCACTCAGGAATACATTAAAAAAGCCAGTCCATAGCACAGGAACGCTGCATCGCTTTGACAGACAATGTTTTCCTCTTCGTTGGCATTTCCTCTGCAAACTTTTCCCAAGACACTTGGTTTTCCTCTGAGCACTTTTATATAAAAGAACAAAGCAGATATAAACRATGCCATCACCATGGTTTGGCACGTCTTAAGACATATTTGTGAAGACATCTTGAGACATCTTAAGTCTGGGAAAACATATCTCCTGATGATTTAAGATGTCTTCAACAAGTCTCTGTGTCTTAAAATGTCTGTAGACGTCTCAACTATGTGTCTTAACCTAAGACATCTCAAGACAATGATGGCTGGTATACTGATTACATTTCCCTTTGCATGAGCTTGGACAGGGGTTCAAAAGAATGTTTCCCATCCCAGTCTATGACCCTTTGACGTGGCCCTGTCTCATTCTGAAAATATAAATAGTCCTTTGAGATTAAACATGTCATTACCGCATGTGACCACAGTACATGCTGTTAGGTGACATGCTGGTCATGTGATTCTCTGATGTAACACATCGCCAAACATAGCCCTAATGAAGCAAGGTGCACAAGCTCACTGACAAGTTCTGCTCATGGGTACTTCCCTGTGGTTCCCTTTCCTTACACTAAGACCGTGGTGGAAGTTTTCATCCTCTGTGTCACCACTAATGGAGAGTGTGGTCACCACTGCCMGTCAGCAGGTGGGTACCGGGAGACTTAAAACGTTGAGCCAATGACAGACTCAATTTGTTGTGGTGTTGCATTAACACTGCCTATAGTTGTATGATTATTTTTATTTTATCGGTTAGCATAGGCCTAATGGTACGAGGATGCTGGCTAAGACCAGTCTGAGTTCTTAAAACTTCCTAAATCTGATGTCCAGGTTAAGGTTGGGTTAGGTAAATGCTTGGGAAAGGTGTGTTTGATAAATTGTGTGCCTGCGTGGGTAGGTGGGTGCATGTGGGTGTCGGTGTCTGTATAATGTCTGATGTCCACCATAAGATTAGGMTTAAGGTTAGTGTTAGGGCTATGGTTATTTTTAAGTATGTGGTTAGTATTACAGCTGTAGGGACATTGGAATACCAATCCAACCCCAACCCTAACCCTAAATTGGTAAGACATTGCACACACACACATGCACGCACACACATGCACACACACACACATACACATGAGCATGCACACACATGCTCACACACACACACACACACACACACATGCTCGCACAAACATACAAACATACATAACACATTCTGTGATGCAACACTGAACCATGCTGACATGGTCTCTCTGGACACTTGTGGCATCAGGGCCAACTCTCAGTGACAGGTCACCTCGGAAACTTCTCTTCCTGCAGAGTCAGCAGGACCAAGGTGTTCTCATCTCTTTCCCTCCACTGTCTGTCACTGAAGCTAATACCAAGAAGAGAGAATGTCAGTAAGGTTGTGTGTGTTTAAACTGCAGACACTATAAAAGAAGCCAATACGTTTGAAAGATATTCATAATTTGGCCTACCTTATCTTTTCAATATTATGCTTATAATTGTGAACTAATAGTCTGTCTAATTTGAATATGAGTATATCCTTGATAAACGTTACAGTTATTGAATYAAAAATACATTACATACATTGAATTATAGCAGGCTAGATTTGACTTTAAATCGATGCCTGAGCTAATTGCTGAACGTGTTAATCCGAAATAGTGGGTCGAGGTTACAGCAATAGGATCAATGTTTATTGTGCGGAGGAGCCGGTAATTGTGCCTGAATAAACTGAAATTAGAGTTGCACCATTTACATATAAGTGGAATTAGGTCTACTGGCACTCATTTAAACCTTTCCGCGCTAAAGTTGCAGGTGTGTAACTGAATTTAATATTGAATTAGGCTACATGTTCAGGTCTTGGCTACGCAGGCCTACACATATTTTGGCCATCAGTAAAAACAGACTGTTGTGAAAATGTAGGCCTATGGTATATTTTGTCGATATACTGTACATGTGTAATGTCAGGCCCACTTATTATCCTAGTGAATTTTCGTTATGACAATCACAAACAAAAAGAGCAGAGAAATGAACGGGTCAGTATCCTAATTTAAACACGTTTTTGTCCCTCAATTTAAACTGTGAAATAAAGTCGACATAAAAGCAGTAGATCTCAGTTCACATTTTCCATTAATTCACCCAAGAAAGACTAACATCTCCTTGAGTCTTATTATCTCAAGGACATCCACATGAACTTATCCACACTCGAATTATTACATTCCAAAGGGTAAGAGAGAACTTGAGAATGGCATGGTCGAAATGGTTGAATAAGCAACATCAATAAAGCGTTTACAAACCAATAATAAAGAAACGCAGTTATTGTGTGTGTGAACTTGCAAAGTTCTTTTGGAATCTCTTTTTGTAATAATTTGTTGTGAGTCTCAGGTGAAATCGTCTGCAAACAAATGAATTCAAGCTGGTCCTTATGAACAATGACTCGAGGGTGACTGGTCATTGTAGCAAGCACATAAAACTCCGGATTCCAGCAAACTTTTTGTGCTGGTTTAAAAAGAGCTCTTTTCATTTTTCGGTCTACCTCTGGCCAGGCTAAATCCTTTCTTCCCCCTTTAATCCTTCCCTTTATTTCAGAAAAACACAAAACCAGGTTCCACGCAGTGCTTTAGTAGCTAAAAGTGAAAGAGCTGTTTTTTTCGGAGCTGAGCTCTGAATCGCTCTGGAAAATTGGTTCTTCTGAATAAGTGAAGGAGGAAAAACGTTTAATAGGATCGGAGGGAGGTTCTGCTCTTGCAATCTGCTCCTTAAACAGGTGAAAATTGGACCTTCTCAATTATACAAATAGTAAGTAGCCTATAAACCAGCATGAAAAAGCTATTCCATCTCCAAGGATTAGCAACTCGCAATGAAAATTGAGACTGGTCAAACCGGAGGACCCAAATTGTTAATCAAGTTAAACAACCTCTGAGTCTGAATAACAGTCCTCTTAAATTGTGAATTTTAGCATAGTCAGAAGCATAACATCTGGAAATGAGTTGTATGGTCTAATTCAATGTGTAGCCTAATAGTTGCAGATATTCCCATTCAAAACATGGTAGCCTGAAATAAATCGAATAAAATTGGAATAGCAGCCTATTTCCTAAAAACAGTAGGCTAATTGAGTGTTGTTACGCAATAACAACAACAACAAGAACTACAAACAAATAATAATAATACCATCAATAATAATAATAATAATATGTAGCCAACTAATAATAACAAACACATTGTTAAAATTATTATTATCAAATGGAGCTCATATTTTTCTTATTTTCGAGAAAGGAATACATCATAGTTATTCGATTAGAGAATGGCTGGTGGTAAGAGGTGGAGGATTTGAGGATGGAGACATAAATAATAATCTGTAATAACTGTCATGCATACCACCCATGCCAGTATATAAGTGGGCCGCGGGAGAAGGGACAGGCCTGGTGATGGCGTTTCCTTGTCACCCTAATACGAGCTAGTTCATGTGACGTCAGCTAAATGCAAAAGACAGTGATCTCGCGCTGATGAGGAAGTCCGCTTCCAAGATGTGACAGAGCAGTCACGCTGCTATCTCCGAATAGGCTACATCTGCTGTCGCTTTACTAAAAGGTAAACTTCAACATTGACTATCAGATTCTCAGAGGTGCTGAATAGGTATGAACGCACTGTTTTTTGTCTTTTTCTTTTCCCTAACGAGCTCTGTAATGTCCTGTTAATTTTGTGTGTACTAGTTAATGAGCATTAATCTGGTACCCCTGAACGCTATTGTTCCAGGGATGGCCATTTGAATGCAAATGAGTGACATTGTAATACCAAGGTGCTTATTAAACTGATGTGTGTCCTGTCTTTTCTGGAATTCAGGAGGCGAGGACAGGGCGGCTGGTCGGCTGCTCCTCACAACAAGTTCGGTACACAATATGGCAAGTTCTCTCCCCTTTGGAACGGTGATGTCTTGCCCACGACACGAAAGCGGTAGAAGTGGAGCGTCTGCCACCCCAAAGCCGCTGGCCTTCTCGATTGACCGGATCATGTCCAAGACCTCGGAACCGAAAGGCAATTTGGATGAGCGGCGAGTGGAGTCTTCAGGGGGAAAGAAGATGCTCGGGCTCTGCTCACCTATACCGTGCATGATCCCCCTACAACCTTTTAGCTACGACTTACAAGCCAAGGCGCTGATGAACTACTCCGAATTTTGGAAAGCTAATTTCAGAGGAACACTATGCACTTCTGCAGCGATGTGCAAAGCCAACTGCGGGGTGTGTTGCAAAACGGACTCGGGGTTGAAGCAGTCTTTATTACCGGGGAGCAGGGTGATTAAACCCCAGGTCATCCATCAGACGGTGGCGATGCCCACCAACGGCTCTTTTTACTATTTCAACTACCTGGACTCTGCTTATCACCAGTCTGAGCTGCTAACCGGACACTTGTTCTCCTCGGCCCTGGCCAACTCTCAAGCCCAGGCTTCTCTCAGTGCGCACCAGAAACTGCTATTGCTGGAGAACGCCAAACTCGCCAGCGCTTCCGCCGAGAAGTTTCCGACACCTCAGTACCCACACAAGGAGCATCTTCCTGGCCAGCTCGACCAGATAGTGAAGGAGAACCATAACCAGAGCTCGGAGAAAAATGGAGTGAAAGCGCACAGCAAGCTCAACAACAGCTCCATGGACGGAAAACCCAAAAACTTCACCTGCGAAGTGTGTGGAAAGGTAAATTATTTCATTCAGTAAAACGAATGGTAAAAAAATAATGATGCAATTATTATTTTTCGTTTAGTTTGTTTATTATTTGATTTGCAAATCACTTACATTTCCTCTAAACAAAAACATATAAGCCTAGACAATTACTCATRATTTAACTTATTTTAGAAGTGTGCAAGAATAGACGTTCCCTATTTATTTTGACATTAAATTGAAGCTGAATTGTTAATTTCACATAATCAAAACACCTCACAAATGAAAACAAGAAAAGTAAAAACGAGATTGTTTATTTTCTTCTGCAGGTGTTCAATGCTCATTATAATTTGACACGACACATGCCAGTGCACACAGGCGCTAGGCCGTTCGTGTGTAAAGTTTGCGGGAAAGGATTCCGTCAGGCCAGTACATTGTGCAGACACAAAATCATTCACACACAGGTGAGACATATCATATTTCACTCGTTTATAACTCTATTAATTATATATGACTGTATTATAAACTACATCATGATTGCTTACAAAAAGTAGTCTAATAAGAATTTGTCTTKATTATTTTCCAGGAAAAGCCTCATAAATGCAACCAGTGTGGSAAGGCGTTCAACAGGAGTTCGACGCTGAACACTCACATACGGATCCATGCCGGGTACAAACCATTCGTCTGCGAATTCTGTGGGAAAGGATTTCATCAGAAAGGTAATTATTCACTATTAAAACCCTTTTCAAAATAGAAATCATATGTCCTCTTACGCATATATTTACACAAACACGCATGGTGGGGGGGGGGGGGGGGGGGGGGGTGGGGGGTGTTGGCATGGCTATGTTTTGAGATTAAGATAACACCAGAACGTCACAGTAACATTTTCCAGATCATATGATTTTCAGACTGTATTATGAATGAAATTAATATCCCAGACACATATTCATTAAATAGCATACAGTAAGTAATTGTATGACAATAGCGATGATGGTTGTGATTTTATATCGCAGTTGTAACCCAATGATATAAGGTTAGGTCCAAAAGTAACAGCAAAGGTACACAATTATTATTTAGAAACCTGTTGGTAAAAATGGATTCCCATTGCAGCCCTCTGATGATCTTGAAGCATCAATCTAAATAGGACATGTCACTTTACACTAACTAACTCTCCCTACAATGCGCTTACATTTGCCATGGGTCAAGAGACAGACCTTTCCCAGGTTTATAATCCGACAGGTTCCAGTTGTTGTTGCGTTTGATTTTGACAAAGTTTGACAACTTCTTGACTTCGACATGCAAAGTGCTGATTAATGAAGGCTGTAGAATGGAGCGTCTTTGTGGAGAGTAACTTAATGATGAACTATTGACCTCGAGGAGAAAAAAAGGAACTCAATGTGTTRCCTTTCGTGTATGCTGTTCATTTTATTCGCGATGTTCATTTTTAGTCATTGAATTTTTCAATTTCAGGAAATTACAAGAACCACAAGCTGACGCACAGCGGAGAGAAACAGTACAAGTGTTCCATCTGCAACAAGGCCTTCCATCAGGTCTACAACCTAACCTTCCACATGCACACGCACAACGACAAAAAGCCCTTCACGTGCGGAACCTGCGGGAAAGGCTTCTGCAGAAACTTTGACCTGAAAAAACACATACGGAAGTTACATGACAATAATTCATGTAGGCCTATATCTGCAGCGACAGATT
Organism: Salvelinus sp. IW2-2015; assembly: GCF_002910315.2. NCBI lineage: Eukaryota > Metazoa > Chordata > Actinopteri > Salmoniformes > Salmonidae > Salvelinus > Salvelinus sp. IW2-2015. The sequence continues at coordinate 19,484,602 of NC_036851.1, forward strand.
CTTCCAGGGGACCCGAAAGCTGAGTTTTTCCATTGGATTTGGAAAGTCTCCTTCAACACTTAAATTGACAGTTTATTATGACTGCACCAGTACACATTTCTATGATTTTTTCTCTCTACAGTTTTCATTTATCAAAATGTTTTAAAAGACGGAAAACTATAAAGCATAAAAAACATTGGGACTGTTGATAGACTGATTAAAGACCATTTTGTGTTTGAGGTTTTTTATTATTCGATAAAAAAATATATAATAATAAGGATGTGAATGTTGTACTGTTGCACTGCAGTAAATCTGACCCTGAATGGATTAATGTTCTAAACATGTATAATGGAAATCATGACTATTTGCTCAACCCAGGAGTATATCGTTTTTATTTCCCCATTGCATAATGTGTGAAAATCGAATTGTAAATAAAAGGAAAATAAAATATTTAAAAGTGTTTTCCGTGGGCGCATTTGTATAAATTGCAATGTAAATGTAACATGGGATTTTTAACCATCTCAAATGTTGCCATTTATTAGTAGGAAATAGAATTGTATCCCGAAATCAAATGTTTTGGAGAACGTTTGCGGAAAAATATTCTAAATGTATATATGAGTTAGGCTAACCCTAACCCTAACCCTAACCCTATGCCCCAATTATTTGGAAAGGGCTATAACATATATGCATTGTATTGACATTTGATAACCCTTGCCTCCTATTATATTGCAATAGGCCAACATTTCAGACGTCTTCCATATACAGCTGCATTGCCAACCAATAAATTGCGAAGACAGTGATACATCTGATATAGGCCATTTCATCAAATATCAAGATGTTTGCTTTCTACACAGAAAAGCTTTGCACGCAACTGTTTTACTAGCACCATTAAGTAGACTAGTCTTAGCGTACTGGTAAGAATACATTGATTCTGTTACTTGAATGAGTTCAGTGTAAACATTTTTTGTCAGACAAGAGGCAAGACTCTGGTGGTGCTACACTTGACTTCCGTGTAATGGCACAAATTATTAGATATAACATGGACTCTTGAAAGCGAATTACATTAATCATCTAAACGCCCTCGGGGGGAGGCTTCGGAGCAAGACGTGTTCATCAGAATATGAATAATAAAGCACTTGGCCACATCACCCACCCCTGTCCTCATCTGCCCAACATTAATAAAGGATTACGTATTCTGCACACGGCTATTGGAACAATATTACCCTTGCGCGCTAACATAAATTCTGATGAGAGATGGGCGCGTGCTCCCAAATCTCGGGCTCCCAATTAGAACGTTTAGTAATTACGCGCCATGCCCAGGGACCGGTTAGAAGGCTAATATTACCAGTTGAATGGCTTGTTCACCTCTGGTCCCTTCTGTTCCCGGTAATTCACACGCAAGCTGCTCCAAAGACCAGAATATAACAACTAGTGTGTTTTTTCCAAAACCCTTATTTTTATATTGTCAACCCGATATTTTAAGTTAAATGGCCTGTAAATGCACATGTTTTGTCACATCTCATCGACCAAGACTTTTATATAGCCTAAAGGTTCACATTATTGTTCAATATGTAGGCTCTATATGTTCTGACTGCGGCTATGGAACACTGACCTTGTCCCGGACCTGCTGTTTCGAGCSCCCCCCCCCCCCCCCCCCCCCRKCRSRCDCRKCCTGTGAATGCTCAGCTATGAAAAGCCAACTGACATTGTACTCCTGAGGTGCTGACCTGTTGCACCCTCTATAACCACCTATACTATTATTTGACCCTGCTAGTCATCTACAAACGTTTGAAAATCTTGAAGAACGGTCTGGCCTTAATGGTCATGTACTCACTCTTATAATCTCCACCTAGCACAGCCAGAAGAGGACTGGATACCCCTCAGAGCCTGGTTCCTCTATAGGTTTCTTCCTAAATTCCTGCCTTTCCAGGGAGTTTTCCCTAGCCACCGTGCTTCTACATCTGCATAGCTTGCTCATTGGGGTTTTAGGCTGTGTTTCTGTATAGTCACGTTGTGATATCTGCTGATGTAAAAAGGTCTTTATTAATACATTTAATTGATTGATTGGCATATCTGTTTGATATTTCACACCCTTATTTGTTGGCGTTGATCATAATTTGAACACGCCTGCGTAATTTCCAGACATTGTGCGTAATTCCAGGTTAGGCTATGGAGTTTTAAATGTAAATTCAAGAAAGCCACGTCATATTGCATCATACATGTTTTTAAAAGGCTTTAATTGTGCTATGAAAAGAATAACAACTTTCTCAAATGTATAGGCCTAACAACTTTAGTTATTTTCCCTAATTTTTTTATTTGTACGTATGCCTAGGCCATTTTTCTACAAACATTCCAGAGCACTCTCAATTAATAAACTTTATTTGACTACAGTCAATAAGTTGCGGATAGGTGGTTGGCCTTTTCAGAAAAAGTTCTTAATCAAATTCCAACACAAACTTACCAGCTAGGATATCACGAGGTCAGTTATGCGCAATTAAACAATAATTAGGCAACGCTATCAAGTTGTCATCCCCCTCCTGCACGGACATTCTGGAACATGTCCACACACTCCACACCTACAACCTTATTGGGTCCAGTTTGACAGGCCGAATAATCAACAGTTAACACAGTATGTCAAGTGTTGCCAATTAAACTTGTTTTTACAAGCCACTGAGAAAACCATCTTTGATTTGTGTTTTGTAGGCTATTTTTTTATATATATTTTTACAACTCAGCCACATTGAATCTCAGTCTCCATTCATCCATCTTTGTTAGGAATAGTCTATAGCTGGGAAAATATGCATGGGCGAGTTTCTGAAAAGAAATGTTTGTGTCGAGAAAAGCGTCAGGGCTATGCGCAAGAGTGTCGGTCTTGTCCAAAGCCGGAGAAAAGAGTGCTGGAGAGTAAACAACCTAAAGGCAGCCGGGTTGCCCTTTTCTCTGCACTTTCCTCTCAAACATCTGAGCAACCAGCTTCGGTTCTAGAAACATGTTAATTGACAACGGAGCTCATTACCGTGTGCACATGTAACGCAGCACGAGAGATTACCGACACAAGAGCGCATTAATCAACTGTCAACAATCGAGTACATCTACACGACCAGGATCACCCAAAATTGAGGCATTTACAAGCCACAAAAGGCTCGCCTGAGACAGGAAGAAAAGAAGAGCCAGACTTTTGTTTGGCCAATTCAATTGATTGTAAATTGAAGATTAACGGAAGTAGCTCCAGCGTTTTTTAAGGACTAAGAGGAGAGAAAAGGACCAATTAAGTCCACCAAATGTTAACTACACCAGTTTTCCCCATTTAACCCAAATGAAATTCTAATTAAACCGTCCCTTGCCATCATTTTGGAAAGCAATTTATTTCGCTGCTGAAGGAGCGTGCGGGCTGGTTGCGCCCCTCGTTATATGAAGCATTGGCTCTTGTCACAAAGAGCTCACAAGACGCATTCTAAAATGCCAAGGGGGAAGTTAATGAGCATCAGACAAAGTCCTTGGATCTATTCCTGGAGAATGGTATTGGAAAGATGGACTCGGCCAGCCAACTACATGATGTTCTGGACACTTCTAAATAATGTTCAAAAGGGCAGTCAGCAATAATGTTGTTCTAGCTGCATAAAATATGCAGTCGTTACTCGACTGAAAAATGATAGGATTGTAACATAAGCTTACATATGACACCAAGAAAGTAATTGAATATATTATAGGAGTTGTTATTGTAAAAAACAAATAAATAAAGTTATAAGCAAAATATGGTTTCAACTGTTTTATTTTTGTGCAGCAGCCTAGCCTATTACACCAGCAAATTGGAGTGTACATGCATACACTGCAATCATGTTATACATGAATTAAAACTAAACCAAAACTAGTCAACATGCACTTTCCCCACTAAATCTAATTAAAATCCTTCTATACACATGTTACTCAATGATGTTATATCAATACGGACATGACCGACACACGAACATGCACGCACACACACACACACACACACACACACACACACACCACACACACCACACACACAACCACACACACACACACACACACACCACACACACCACACACACACCACACACACACACAACACACACACACAACACACCCACACACACCCCCAACCACACACACAACCCCCCCCTCATCAAGGGCATGAGTGGGAGAAGGTGCTTTGTAGCTTAGAGGTCTGTGGGTGCTGGGCTCGTGGGAGCCAAGTGTGGGCTCTGCCCCGCTGGAATCACATCACTGTCTGTCAGTCTCCAGAGAGTGACCTCCACCCAGGACCAGTCCACCCGCCCGCCCTCCCTCAGAGCCCAGGGCCAAGGAGCTGAAGGGGACCCTCTGTCCCCTTGCCCACTCCCTTCACCTCCATCTCTTGGAGGAAAGGAGAGAATCCTGACCCCCAAACAATCCGCTCCACATTTCCAGCCTCAGCCTCTCACCGCTCTGACGTGCACTGACAGCAATGAGATTCGTTTCCATGAGGAGTCATAAGTGAATACTAATGTTGGTCACTGTCAAAAATATTGAAATAGATAAACAATACCAAATTAATAGGCAAACATACAACTGAATATTAACCCATTGCTATAAATACATAAATATATGAATAATAAATGAGTAGTGTTTTCCATCGCACCCTGCTGAGACTGAGCTCTATTCTTGTGGAATTAAATCAGGAGCTCTCATTGTTGGTTAGGATCACTAATTCTGGGATGTCCGGTGCTAATCTCTTTGACCTGGGTTGGCCTTGCTGGGAAATGTCCACTACTGCTGTGCTTACCCACGAGTGCTAATGATGTACTTCTCCAGATCTCTGCACAGCAGCCGTTCCCACAAATAAGGTCCCTTATAATAAGATYCTACAAGTTGTGTCACATTAAGATGAGCATTCTCACCAGTTGGTAGGACGGAAGGACTGAACACCGATAAACAAGTTAACTTTCTTTTGTGACTTRGATAACACAATGGAGATTGATCTAAGCAATCATTTTTTCATAGGTAGAACCGTTAAAAATACATATGTGATTAAAAAAAAATCCTGTATGTCCATTAAACAGTAATCTGTAGTTCAGGACTTACATTGAATGTCTTCTTTCCTCTGTAGTATCAATGTTGAAAAGGCAAAAACAACATGGCAACAAAATTCACTCTCACACACTAACATAAACATATCCTTGCAGTCGTACACACCCAAATAAAACTATATGTTATAACTTCACTTACCACATCTGTAGGCTTGTGGAAAAAGAGATGGAAACAAATGAAGCATAATCAATATTTTACTAAATTAAGTATACTTTGAAAAGGACAAAAACACTGCAGGAGTGTCTCAGAATAATAGCGTCAAGCTTGGAAAACATTTCCAGGCAAGCTCCCGTAAACGAAAGCGAATTGTGTTTAAGTGCTCTACAATTGCAAAAGTATGCGTCTAAAGCTATATTTGTAAYGAGTACAGAGAGCCAGTGAAGTACAGGGAGGTATATGATTATGTTGACACAAAAAAAGAACTCAGGTCCATTTAGGAGGAAACACTATACTTACGCTTGGCCAGTCAATACTGAACACTGTGGGGCTCCCTTAAGGCCAGTGTTACTTCCTTTTAGTGGGCCACATGTAGACTTGTCTTTAATCCACCACAACATGAACAACACAGTCAACTCCTCTCTTAGCCGATACAGTAGGCACAGGCCTGGCAGGGCATGCACTTAACCAGAGTTGACATGACATGATCAAAGGAGTGATAAGGAATAATATTGGAGTACATTGTACAGTATGGAGCCCCCTGTTATGTCAAGAAACAGCATTTTAACATTGGTTTGTTTTCAAAAACTGTCCCAAAAACTAAGTGTAATAGTCACATTAATCACATTAGAATTAACTGTTCTAAAAGGACAGAAAAACAACAATAGAAAAACAAAATGATGCCAAAATCTTAGTTTTTAGTGCAGCACTCACTATACTTGCAGCACATTATTCAATAAAATACAACATACAATTATCCATTATCCAATCAATTGAAGTCGACAGCTACCCAGCTATTATGCTTTTCTGCTTTTAATTTACTCAGGAGCCTCTCAGCATGCTCTCAATAGACGCCCCAAATCATGTAATCATACGGTTTCAAATGCATATGCTAAGAGATGGAGGGGGTCACCTCCTCCTCTGTCAGCTGCTAATCCTGCWGCTGAACTTGAGAGGAGAGGCTGGCTTTAACCCAGGTGTCTGTGGGGTAATAGGGGTCGGGGGACCCAGGGAGGGTTGTCAGGACTGGGGTTGGCAGGGCCTGGCAACAGGGGCTTGGTCCCCCAACCGGGGGCGTGACAGGAGTTTGGTGTCCGTAGCTAATCCACCTCAGGGCTTTCACCATTAGAATACATCATGTGAATCTAGTCATTTGGAAGGGCTCCAGATCGTGCTCTTCAAAACACTTTTAGATAATTCTCTGCCTGTTCCCCCCCACTCTCGCTGCCCCCCCCAAACCTTCACCCACACCCACCCCTCCAACGTACACGATCACCACCACCACCCCCCATCAGCCCCCGTCCATGGCGACTGGTGCCTGCCTGACCTCGGGGGCAGGAGCAAGTCCCAGCTGAGGAGGCAGGGCAGCTGCCAACCATGGCCACTTCAACCACGGCCTCCCGGATGATTACGCTTGTCAAGCCGCCACTCTGTGTCAACGCAGCGTAGGTTTGATCATCGCAATTAGGCTGGATCAGGGATGCCATCTCTGCCACAGAAAGGGGAAGAGGGAGAGAAAGCCGAATGAAGGGAGATGGAGGAGGGAGAGCAGAGGGGTGGTGTGTGCTGCTTTGAAAGTCAGAAAGCAGGTGGAAAGGCTCACTGCGTCTTTGCGTCCATGTTTAACGGCGAGACTTCAGCCTTCATCAGAGCTCACATTATGTCCCGTGTACCTTCTCCTTATCCACACGGCAGCTCTTTAGCACTGTCACGTCGGCCCGTGTCTTAGCTGCAAATCTCTCAACAGAAGCCTCAATTACATTGGTGGGAGAAAAAAATCAGAAACATGTTATGACCAATTTGTAACCCCAAAAACGGGACCATTTGTTACACTGAATATGGGCTACTGTATAATAGTAAAATAACAAAATAAATCACAAATATTCCAACTGTACTAGCAATAAAGCTTTCTTATCAAAATTATACTAATTACCTAGCAAACAGAGCCCCCCCCCACACACATCAGAGTTTACACAAGCCTAATGGCCCTGCAGATATGAAAGGGTCATTTTACATACATTTCTATGGAGTATTATGAACATATGGTAACTGGCTGACCTCAGACTAGCCTTGAATAAAGGGACAATAAAAAAGCAATTATTGCAGACACAGAAGGTCCTTCTGGAGGCTTTGTGTAATAAAGACAGCACAATCCCATTGTAGCTCAGATGTAAAGAGGACTCTTCAATTACTATATAATGATTTAGACATTCCAGAGAACCTAGCTCAATGGCTCAGGCGAATATATTTAACCCCCTAATACACAGCATATACTGTGTGATGAAGTGCTAAAAATAATGATTAGGAGCTAATAAGCTAAACTCGATAAGCTCCCAACAATTTAATGGATAAACATATTACATCATTGGGAGCATATTGTGCAACTTTCTTTTTTGCTTTTGTGCAGTTGATTCTTAGTCTGCACCTCTACAAACATTTTGGGGTGTGTGTCAGCTCCTGATTTTTACTGGACTAATAAACTAAAGTAAAATGAGTAAAATGAAAGAATGATTTCTTAGTACATTTTTTACTTTGCAGTGAATGGCATACATAGATGAAGAATCGGGTGAATAATAAAACAGTTTTTTGGGTATATATATGCACATTGCTTGAACTTAAACAAGAAGGGGAACAGTAATTAAAGTATGAATGATTTGGGGTTTACCATAATATTCATATTAGTATTGATTGTAATAATAWWTWTWWTTTTWWWTTWTTTTTAATTGTGCATTACTATATACATTAGAAAAGAACATGGGTAAGACATGAAAATACATTTGAGTTATTTTGTGACAGATGATGAATGACCCGAGGTTAACTAACTGAAGGAGAGTTTGCCTTTGTTATCCAAATCTATGGTTCTACCTCCCCCTAGTGGACAGATATGAGCCATGAATTAAAAACACCACATTCTTTGTTTCAGATCAAATCAAATCTAATCAAATTTATTTGTCACATACACATGGTTAGCAGATGTTAATGCGAGTGTAGCGAAATGCTTGTGCTTCTAGTTCCGACCATGCAGTAATATCTAACAAGTAATCTAACAATTTCACAACAACTACCTTATACACAAAGGTGTAAAGGAATGAATACAAATATGTACATAAAAACATATGAATGAGTGATGCCCGAACGGCATAGGCAAGATGCAGTAGATGGTATAGAGTACAGTATAGACATATGWGATGAGTAATGTAGGGTATGAAAACATTATATTAAGTGGCATTGTTTAAAGTGGCTAGTGATACATTACATCAAGATGCAGTAGATGGTATATACAGTATATACATATGAGATGAGTAATGTAGGGTATGAAAACATTATATAAAGTGGCATTGTTTAAAGTGGCTAGTGATACATTACATCAAGATGGCAAGATGCAGTAGATGGTATAGCGTACAGTATATACATATGAGATGAGTAATGCAGGGTATGAAAACATTATATAAAGTGGCATTGTTTAAAGTGGCTAGTGATTCATTTAATTACATCAAGATGGCAAGATGCAGTAGATGGTATACCGTACAGTATATACATATGAGATGAGTAATGTAGGGTATGTAAGCATTATATAAAGTGGCTAGTGATAAATTGATTACATCCATTTTTCCATTATTAAAGTGGCTAGAGTTGAGTCAGTATGTTGGCAGCAGCCACTCAATGTTAGTGATGGCTGTTTAACAGTCTGATGGCCTTGAGATAGAAGCTGTTTTTCAGTCTCTCTGTCCCTGCTTTGATGCACCTGTACTGACCTCGCCTTCTGGATGATAGCGGGGTGAACAGGCAGTGGCTCGGGTGGTTGTTGTCCTTGATTTTTTTGGCCTTCCTGTGACATCGGGTGGTGTAGGTGTCCTGGAGGGCAGGTAGTTTGCACCCGGTGATGCGTTGTGCAGACCTCACTACCCTCTGGTGAGCCTTACGGTTTGGGTGGAGCAGCTGACAGGATGCTCTCGATTGTGCATCTGTAAAAGTTTGTGAGTGTTTTGGTGACAAGCCAAATTTCTTCAGCCTCCTGAGGTTGAAGAGGCGCTGCTGCGCCTTCTTCACCACGCTGTCTGTGTGGGTGGACCATTTCAGTTTGTCCGTGATGTGTATGCGAGGAACTTAAAACTTTCCACCTCTCCACTACGGTCCCGTCAATGTAGATAGGGGGCTGCTCCTCTGCTGTTTCCTGAAGTCCACGATCATCTCCTTTGTTTGTTGACATTGAGTGTGAGGTTATTTTCCTGACACCACACTCCGAGGGCACTCACCTCCTCCTGTAGGCCGTCTCATCGTTGTTGGTAATCAAGCCTATCACTGTAGTGTCGTCTGCAAACTTGATGATTGAGTTGGAGGCGTGCATGGCCACGCAGTCATGGGTGAACAGGAGAACAGGAGAGGGCTGAGAACGCACCCTTGTCGTCACTTCCTCTTGAATTTGCAGACGTGTTGCTGTGCGTTGTGTTGCTGTGCGTTTTGTTGCTGTGCGTTTTGTTGCTGTGCGTTTGTTGCCAACCTTACTTTGCTAGCTGACAACTTTACGTTTTTATTTTTTTTTCTTTTTAATTACCGTTTATATTTTTAGTTTTTCCATCACAACTTTTTTCCCTCATTCAACTTTTTCCATCCGGACGCTTTATCTGGACATGGTTCGTCAGCACTTTCAACAGCCGAAGCTAAGTAGTAACATTAACATGATGTCTTCTAATTGTCGCTGTACTCATAATATACAGAGAACGATCGCCTTATGGCGAGGATAGCTGTGCTGCAAGCCAGCTTCAGACGCAATCGTTAGGCAAGGGTAATTTCAGTGTAGGAAAGGATGAAACGGCGTCTGTGCCACAGTAAGTACAGATAGTAACGTTAGTAAATCCCCCGCACAGTTCCCGCAGCCGGACAACTTTCTCATGGCTTCTGGAGGGAAATGCTGTAGGAATGCTCAACTGGTCGCTCATTCAGCCACAGAAACTTTCAACCGGTTTTCCCCATTAAGTAGCGAGTCGGAGTCTGAGGTCGAGTCTTCTCTTGTCTCTACTCCTCCCGTTACGGGGTCTGAGACACCGAAGGCTCCCACCATTAGCTCTGAAAAATTAAAACCCTAGTCATTGGCGACTCCATTACCCGCAGTATTAGACTTAAAACGAATCACCCAGCGATCATACACTGTTTACCAGGGGGCAGGGCTACGACGTTAAGGCTAATCTGAAGATGGTGCTGGCTAAAGCTAAAACGCGAGTGTAGAGAGTATAGAGATATTGTTATCCACGTCGGCACCAACGATGTTAGGATGAAACAGTCAGAGGTCACCAGCGCAACATAGCTTCAGCGTGTAAATCAGCTAGAAAGATGTGTCGGCATCGAGTAATTGTCTCTGGCCCCCTCCCAGTTAGGGGAGTGACGAGCTCTACAGCAGAGTCTCACAACCTCAATCGCTGGTTGAAAACTGTTTTCTGCCCCTCCCAAAAGATAGAATTTGTAGATAATTGGCCCTCTTTCTGGGACTCACCCACAAACAGGACCAAGCCTGACCTGCTGAGGAGTGACGGACTCCATCCTAGCTTGGAGGGGTGCTCTCATCTTATCTACCAACATAGACAGGCTCTAACTCCTCTAGCTCCACAATGAAATAGGGTGCAGGCCAGGCAGCATGCTGTTAGCCAACCTGCAGCTTAGTGGAGTCTGCCACTAGCAATGTCATGTTAGTCAGCTCAGCCATCCCCATTGAGACTGTGTCTGTGCCTCGACCTAGGTTGGGCAAAACTAAACATGGCGGTGTTCGCCTTAGCAATCTCATTAGGATAAAGACCTCCTCCATTCCTGCCATTATTGAAAGAGATCGTGATACCTCACATCTAAATAGGGTTACTTAATGTTAGTATCCTCACTTCAAAGGCAGTTATAGTCAATGAACTAATCACTGATCATAATCTTGATGTGATTGGCTGACTGAAACATGGCTTAAGCCTGATGAATTTACTGTGTTAAATGAGGCCTCATCTCCTGGTTACACTAGTGACCATATCCCCGTGCATCCCGCAAAGGCGGAGGTGTTGCTAACATTTACGATAGCAAATTTCAATTTACAAAAAAAAAAAATGACGTTTTCGTCTTTTGAGCTTTAGTCATGAAATCTATGCAGCCTACTCAATCACTTTTTATAGCTACTGTTTACAGGCCTCCTGGCGATATCAGCGTCCTCTTTGAGTTCCCTGAATTCCTATCGGACCTTGTAGTCATAGCAGATCATATTCTAATTTTTGGTGATTTTAATATTCATATGGAGAAGTCCACAGACCCTCCAAAAGGCTTTCGGAGCCATCATCGACTCAGTGGGTTTTGTCCAACATGTTTCTGGACCTACTCACTGCCACAGTCATACTCTGGACCTAGTTTGTCCCATGGAATAATGTTGTAGATCTTAATGTTTTTCCTCATAATCCTGGACTATCGACCACCATTTTATTACGTTTGCAATCGCAACAAATAATCTGCTCAGACCCAACCAAGGAGCATCAAAAGTCGTGCTATAAATTCTCAGACAACACAAAAAATTCCTTGATGCCCTTCCAGACTCCTTCTGCCTACCCAAGGACGTCAGAGGACAAAATCAGTTACCACCCAACTGAGGAACTCAATTTAACCTTGCGCAATACCCTAGATGCAGTTGCACCCCTAAAAACAAAAAAACATTTGTCATAAGAAACTAGCTCCCTGGTATACAGAAAATACCCGAGCTCTGAAGCAAGCTTCCAGAAAATTGGAACGGAAATGGCGCCACACCAAACTGGAATTCTTCCGACTAGCTTGGAAAGACAGTACCGTGCAGTATCGAGAGCCCTCACTGCTGCTCGATCATCCTCTTTTCCAACTTAATTGAGGAAAATAAACAATCCAAAATTTCTTTTTTGATACTGTTGCAAAGCTAACTAAAAAGCAGCATTCCCCAAGAGAGGATGGCTTTCACTTCAGCAGTAATAAATTCATGAACTTCTTTGAGGAAAAGATCATGATCATTAGAAAGCAAATTACGGACTCCTCTTTAAATCTGCGTATTCCTCCAGGGCTTTAGCTGTCCTGGATCTGCACAGCTCTGCCAGGGCCTGGGATCGGGAGAGACACTTAAGTGTTTTAGTACTATATCTCTTCACACAATGATGAAAATAATCATGGCCTCTAAACCTTAAAGCTGCATACTGGATCCTATTCCAACTAAACTACTGAAAGAGCTGCTTCATGTGCTTGGCCCTCCTATGTTGAACATAATAAACGGCTCTCTATCCACCGGATGTGTACCAAACTCACTAAAAGTGGCAGTAATAAAGCCTCTCTTGAAAAAGCCAACCTTGACCCGGAAATATAAAAAACTATCGGCCTATATCGAATCTTCCATTCCTCTCAAAAATTTTAGAAAAAGCTGTTGCGCAG